>NC_056737.1:1812572970-1812663283 GCF_019279795.1 Protopterus annectens | reverse complement strand
AAAAATGATAAAGTCTTTGAATGAACATTATTTGTTTAGTTTGCATCATCAGAGAACAGGAAAGCTTAACTAAAAGTAAATAAAAAAAAAAAAAGAAAAACAGTTTTCTCTGAATGAACATAAAAGGCAATTAGGTACTTCCCATAATGGTTGTTTTTCATCCTAGTCTGTCTGATACGACAGTTCGGTATTGAGCTACTGGTCAGATCTGATCCAGGCATTAACTAGCTCTCCAGTGCCTTAAGCTCCTACAAACTTTACCATAATCCCTTGTGCCCCTACTTCTTTGGGCTGAGCACTTGCAGCCTAGTGACTAGTGACAACATGAACAAGGAAAACAGCAATAATATGCCAAAAAGAACAGGATCATGAAAACTTGGAATGAGGAGGTAGAGGGAGGGATGTCATATCAGATGGACAATGATGAAAAGGATCCAGCATTATGTTAAGTATATAAAGTAAAATTACGTAAGAAAACTTATGCTAACAGCAGATGTTCAAATGATCACTGCTGTAGTCGTCTTGGCTTTATGAACTGAATCCTGCCAAAGATTCAACAGCCTGCCAGCTTCTAAACCTTTCAAAGCACACTGTGTACACTCAAACCATTAGTCAAGCTGGAGTGCAGCTGATTTAAAGTCAAGCTTGGACATTGAAGACCTAGAGGGGCAATACTAGGAGTATAACAAAAAGTCCATACTCTGGCAAAAAATAATATAAATAATGGGGATGGAAGAAGGGAGCGACTACGGCAGCAGTGATTAAACATCTGCTGTTATGGCAATTTTAATTACACAACTGTACTATGCTTTCTGTTTGTTAACTGCTGCAGCAGTCCTAGCTCTGTGGGTAGATTACTATTACAAAGTGACTGGGAGGAAGGATGAAGGTCCAGGAGCCCCTGAGAGAATGATCCTAGCAAAGACTATCCTACACCTGCAGAAAGTCAGTGCTTTGTTTTTCTTGTCCCAAATGTCAGGAGCCCCTCAAATAGGGAGCTAAGTTATGGTGGGGAAAACACCACCAGTAAAAAGTAAATACCAATATCTCTGAAAGGGGTGAGTAATAGACACAGAGAGGAGAGAGAGAGAGACAAGGGGGCTGGAGGGAGGGGAACCAGGACTGCAACAGTGAATACACTCAAACATCTACATTTATGGTAAGTGTGCACAACTGTACAATGTTCTTTGTGTTTCACAGTCATCACACTTGGGTTGATTCCCAAAGCTAAAAAAGTGTGGAGGCAGTTAAGAAGAGTTGGGGATGGCTAGTATGCCCTGCAGGAGTGCTGTTGCAAAACCCGCTCTGGATTTGGAATAGATAGGCAGGTAGTAATGTTTGGTGAAGGTGTGTACAGAACTCCAGGTAGCAGTTTCCAGGATGTCCCTGAGGAATGCTGTAGAAGTAGAAGTTGCTCTTGTAGAAAGTGTCCTGACCCCCTGAGGGGTTGGTTTCCCATGGTGCTTGTAGCAGAAATGGATGCAGTGTGCTATCCATTTGGAAATTGTTTGTTTTGAAATGGCCTTGCCCTCTGCTCCTGGTGCAAAGCTGACTAGTAACTGGTCAGATTTCCTGAAGGGCTTAGTCCTATCAAGGTAGAATCTGAGCTGTCTGTGCACGTGCAAGGAGTGCAGGATCATTTCCCCTTTACTTTGAGGATTAGGGAAGAAAGTTGGCAAATGGACAGATTGGTTGAGAGCCACACTGGACACTTTAGGCATAAAGGAAGGGTTAGTCATGAGGGAAACCCTGTTATCATGGAAAATAATGAAGGGTTCCGCAGCCGTAAGTGCTTGGAGGTCAGACACTCTTCTAGCTGAAGTGATGGCCAGAAGCAAGGCTGTTTTCCAAGAGAGGAATTTTAACTCTGCTGACGCTGCAGGCTCAAAAGGTGGGGGGGGGGTGTGTGTGTGTGTGTGTAGCGTGAGCTTTTCCTGTACAAAGTTAAGGTCTCAAGCAGGGGTGGGTGCTCTCCTTGCCGGCCTTAAGTTGTATGCCCCTCTCAGGAACTGTTTGATAAGAGGGTGAGAGAAGAGAGGTGGCTCAGTGTTGTAATGAGCCAAAATGGCAGAGGCATGGATCTTAATAGAGAAGGATAGGCCTCTGTGGAGTAGATCTGCCAAGTAACCCAGGATTAGAGGCAGGGAGGGCAGAGTTGTGTCCTCTCCTTTAGCGTGAATCCAGGAGCAGTAGCTTTTCCACTTATCAGCATAGGATTTCCATGTACTGGGGTCTTCTGGCTTCAAGGATGACATCCAACACCTGCTTGCGTAGGCTGGTTACTGGGGGAGAATTCAAGGGATAAGCTAGGCTGCAAGATTTAGGGTTTGCAGCTGCGGATGCGAGATCTGTCCCCCCTGCTGAGAGAGCAGGTTTGGGTTCTGGTGTAGGCGCCAGGGTGGCACTGGTGACAAGCTGCCCAGGAGTGGGTACCAGTGCTAGCGTGGCCAGTCCGGGGTAATCAGAATTGTCCTTGGTCTGTCCTGTTTTATCTTGAGCAATACTCTTGAGAAAAGGGGCAGAGGGGGGAAAGGCATAGATCGAGAGATTTACCCACTGAAAGGACAGGGCATCCACTTACCAGGCCCTGCTGTGAGGTGTCCTGGTGCAGAATTTGCTGAGCTGGTGATTGCAGGAGGAGGGGCAAAGAGATCCATCTGCGGGGTCCCCCATTTCTGAATCAGAAGGTTGAAGGTGCTGGGCTCTAATTGCCACTCGTATGGGTCTAGGAGATTTCTGCTTAAGCCGTCTGCCAGTGAGTTTTGTTTGCCTGGCAGGAACTGAGCTTGCAAATGGACCTGCATGTCCAAGGCAGTATTCCACAGGGCCATGACTAGCCTGCAGAGTGGGTAAGAGTGGGTTCCCCCTGCTTGTTGATGTACCACAAAGTACAGTTTTGTACCTACCATAAATGTAGATGTTTGAGTGTATACACTGCTGCAGTCATTACACTTGGGTTATCCTGCCGTCAGGCGGTTCCCCAGTTGGCCTGAGTTCCAAAGTCTTGGTCCGGCGTCAGTTGCTGTCACCTCCTCCCTGACATCAGTGCAACAGGGGTATACAAGATGCAGCCGGCGCCATTTTCTTCAATTTTTCTTGCCCCAGATGTCAGGTGCCTCCAAATGGTAAACAATTCCAATTGCTAATGAAACATACATAAGAAAAGCAAAAAACAACTTACAGCTACCAGCAAATACTCCCCATAGGTAGTAAGGGTAGAAGACATAGGTAAGTACCAGCCAGTAAGAGGGGAAGGAGGGAGGGTAACTTGGATTGCAGCAGTGTATACACTCGAACATCTACATTTATGGTAGGTACAAAACTGTACTATGTTCATCGTGTTACACTGCTGCAGTTATTACACTTGGGTAGAATCCCAAATCTGAGGTAGGGTGGCTGGTTCGATAAGGCATTAGGGGTGGCTATAAGGCCCTGCAGTACTGCAGTGGCGAAGCCAGCTCTGGATTTAGAGTATAGAGGCAGATGGTAATGCTTGGTGAAGGTATGTACAGAACTCCAAGTTGCTGCTTCCAAAATATCATTGTTAGGTACTCCCCTGAGGTAGGCAGTTGAAGTGGCTATTGTCCTGGTGGAGTGAGATCTAATGCTGCTAGGTTACAGGTTTTCCATGGTATGTGTAGCAGAAACGTATGCAATGTCCTATCCATTTTGAAATAGTCTGTTTTGAAATGGCTTTTCCCTGTGCTCCTGCAGCATATGCTACCAATAATTGCTCAGATTTTCTGAAAGCTTTGGTTTTGTCCAAGTAGAAGCGTAACTGCCTGTGAATGTTCAAAGAGTGCAGTAGTCTCTCCCCTTTATTCTGTGGTTTAGGATAAAAAGTTGGCAGGTGAATAGTTTGGTTTAGAGCCACACTGGATACCACCTTTGGCATAAACGTAGGTTTAGGTCTTAAAGACACCCTGCCCTGGTGGAAAATGAGGAAAGGTTCCACTGCCATTAGTGCCTGTAATTCTTAAACTCTTCGTGCTGATGTTATTGCCAGGAGCAGAGCAGTTTTCCAAGAGATATATTTTAATTCTGCTGTGTTAGCTGGCTCAAAAGGAGGTAAAGTTAGTTTTTCCAAAACAAAGTTGAGGTCCCAAGTTGGAGTAGGTGTTCTACGGGGCGGTCTTATGTTTTTAGCCCCTCTGAGGTACTGTTTTAACAGAGGATTAGAGAAAATTGGTGGATCCGTGTTGTAATGAGCAGAGATGGCAGAGGCATGGATCTTGATGGATGAAGAGGAGAGGCCTTTGTCCAGCATCTCAGTTAAGTATTGTAGTATCTGAGGAATGTTTGGGACAAGAGGGTCAAGGCTGTGAGCTTGGTTCCAGGCACAGAATCTCTTCCATTTATCCGAATAGGCTTTTCTGGTACTTGGCCTTCTGGCCTCCAGAATGACATCCATAACAGCTTTGGAGAGAGGCATTGCTTGCTTGACTAAGGAATCTTCCATGCAGCTAGGTTTAAGGTCTTTAGGTTCATAGGTAGGTTGCTAGGCTATTGGCCCTAGGGCCTATATAAGCCTAGCCAAAGGTACCCTGGCTTTCGCCACCCAAGAAACTTATTTTCCTGTGCCACTGTCGAGCAGAGCCACAGAAGTGATCCTCGGGGTGAATTTCCTATCTCCCATCCAATCATCAAGATTTTTCTTGAAGAGTGCTAACGAGGAGCTTTGTTGGATATAGATAGGTAGTTTGTTTCCAGAGTATGGCAAGTCTCTGGGACAGGAATCTATCCCTCCAGCATGTTCTGTTTATTGTGGTGACGAGGTTTAGGTCCCTAGAGCGTGTAGCTCGTAGGGATTGGGATTTCTTTAAGTGGAGCATTTCTAAAAGCTCTGGGTTTGACATAGCTTTGTGTGTGCGATATGCAACGGAGTAAAGCTGCAGTTTTTTGAGACGGTCTGCATAGGGCATCTCTTTGAGGCCGGTAATCCTCTTTGTGAGGTATTTCTGTCGCCTTTCCAGTTGTTGTAGATGTCTTGTGAGGTACATACCAAAAGGGGCATTGTACTGTATAATTGGTCTAATGAGTGACGAGTAGAGGGGAACAATGACCTCTTTTTTCCTGGATGAGAAAACTTTTGTGATGAGGTGTGCCACATGGAAGGATTTCCTGACTACTGTGGCAATGTGATTAAAGGAGAGACTACTGTCCACCTGTGTCCCAAGGTCTCATCACACTTTCGGTGTTAAGTAGACTACCACCTATGTGGTAGTTCATGGGTACTGAGTTTTTACCAAAGGGAATGACAATGCACTTTTTGGCATTGAGCTTGAGGCCATGGCTTTGACACCAGGCATCTGTCTCAGCAAGGCCCTTTTGTAGGATGTCCACATCTTTTGGAGTTTTGATTATGGCTCCTAGTTTGCAGTCATCTGTGAACTTCGTTAGCCAAAGACCTTCTGTGTTGGCTTGTACTTCAGAGAAGTAGATACCAAACAGGAGAAGACCCAGGACTGAACCCCGTGGTACTCCACTTGTCACTGGTCTGAAGCTGGATTTGGATTCTGCTACTTTCACAGTGTGGGTTCTGTCAGTGTGCCAACTGGCAACCCATCTTGTGACATAGGGATTTATACCTAGTTTAGTGAGTTCATCTATAATTCCAGAGTGGGGGGATGGTGTCAAAAGCCTTGGCGAGATCTAGATAGGCTGTGTGAACCACCTTACCCTCATCTACGGCTTTGGTGACTGCTTCAAAGAAGTCTATCAGGTTTAGGAGACATGATCTGCCTTTTACAAACCCGAACTGGGTGGGGTCCTGAGTTTGGAGATTACCAATGTCATTGTTTATAGTTCCATGATGATACGCTCCATAGCCTTGCAGACCAGGCTCGTTAGGCTAATGAGGCGGTGGTTTCCGGGGTCTGTGGTGGCTCCCCCTTTGTGGAGTGGGAGAACTGTCGCTGTGCGCCATTCAGTGGGCACATAGCCTGAGGAGAGGCTATGATTGAACATGGTACTTAGGTGGGGTGCCAGTTTGTTCTGCAGTTCATGTAGAACACAGCCTGGGATGTTGTCAGGTCCCATAGATGCTGTGTTCTTGGCTTTGGATAGTGTGTTTTTTACCTGTGCAGCCGTGATTACAGGAACTTTGCATTCTTCTGGTATAGAGATGGGCCCTTTAGGGTATGACAGAGGGGTAAAGTTAGCACTGAACCTATCTGCCAGGATGTTGGCAATAAACGTTGGTTCTGTATATTTAGTGCCATTGTGCTGTAACTCAGAGCAGATCTGAGTGTTGCCATTGAGATTCTTGACATAGCTATAGAATGCTTTGTGGTTGTCTTTAGAGTCAGTGGTGATTTTGTTTTCATAACAAGCTTTGGAGGATTTTATGAGGGATCTCAGCTTCTTTCTGAAGCTGACCAGGGAGTTTCTCCAATAATGAGATTTTACTCTTTTTTGCAACAGTTTCTTTCTTCTGTTGTAGAGTTTGTTTATGGCAGGGGACCACCAGATTGGCTTCCGTTTTTTGGAGGATAGCATCTTGGTTCTGTTAGGGATTGCACGATCCATGCACTCATGTAAGTGCTTATAAAGTGCATTTGTGTAGGATTCAGCAGTCATACCTCTATTGTCCGTCAGCATGGGTGTCGTGAAGTTTGCCACTTCTGTCTTAAGCTGGCTGTGTAGTATTTGACTGTTGTGCTGAGTCACCAGATGTGGGATTTGAGGCAAAATCCTGGGTGGTTCCTGTGCTAAGCTCCTTAAAATTGGGTACCAGTGCTGGCATGGCCAGTCTGGTGCTATCATGATCATCTTTGGCTCTTCTTGCCTGGCTTTTAAGAGTACCTTTGGCAGGAGGGGTAGTGGTGGGAAAGCGTATACTTGTAGGTTCTCCCAGCTGAATGAGAGGGCATCCACTTTCCATGCCTGTGGATGGTAACTCCTTGTGCAGAATTTTTGTAGCTGGCAGTTTATTGGGGATGCAAACAGATCTATGTCCGGGCTCCACCATTTCTGTGTTATCATGGATTTAATTCCCATTCGTGGGGATCCATGATGTTTCTGCTTAAGTCGTCTGCCAGTGTGTTTTTCTCTCCTGGCAGGAATTGTGCATGCAGATGAACTTGAAGATTTATAGCTGTGTTCCACAAGGTCATGGCTTGTCTGCATAGGGGGTAGGAGTGAGTGCCCCCTTACTTGTTTATGTACCACATAACTGTGTTATTGTCTGTCTTTATTAGTAGTTGTCCTGGATGCAGCAGGTCCTTGAAAGCTATAAGGTCATTTGGTACAGCTAGCATCTCTTTTTGATTGATGTGAAGATGCCTTTGTTCTGCGGGCCACATGCCCTGAATACATTTGCCTGCCATGTGTGCCCCCCAGGCGTAATCCGATGCATCTGTTCTGTTGTCAGTGTTTGCCTGGCTGTGGGTTGTGTAAAAGGCTGTCCCTTGTTGAGGTGACAAGCTTGAGCCCACCACTGAAACTCCTGTTGAAGGCATGAGATTAGTGGTATAACTGTTTCCAAACTTTGACAGTGTTGAGACCATACATTCTTTAGGTACCATTGTAGTTTCCTCATATGCAGTTTGGCATATGGAATTAGCAGTATGCAGGACGCCATGTAACCCAAGGCCTGCAGAATTTTTCTTGTAGGGAGTTGGGTCTTTGTTGCCATCAATTGAAAGCATTGAGTCAGTTGTCTTTGCTTGTCTGGCGTGAGATAAGCCATCTGGGCTGTTGTGTTAAAGCTGGCACCCAGGAATATAATCTCTTGTGAGGGCACTAGTTTTTATTTCTTTTCATTTACTGTGTACCCCAGGCAACATAGTAACTTTTTTACAAACGCCAGATGATTTAGAAGAATGTCCTTGATCTCTGCTTGAATCAGGCAGTCATCCAGGTACGGATAAATTTGAATTCCTTTCTGTCTGCAAAATGCAATTACTGGTGCCAGGCACTTTGTGAAGACCCTGGGCGCAGTAGATAAGCCAAAGGGCAGTGCAGAGAATTGGTAGTGCATTGAACCAGCTATGAATCTGAGGTATCTTCTGCAGTTTTGTCTGATAGGGACATGCAGGTATGCCTCTTTGAGGTCCAAAGTCATGAGCCAAGCTTTCTTGCCCAGCATAGGAAGAAGCTGCTGTAATGTCAACATTTTGAATTTCGGAACATCCAGGTAAGTGTTTAGAGATGAAAGATCCAGAATGGGCCTCCAGGCTTTGTCCTTTCTGGGTACCAGAAAACTTGAGTAGATTCTTTGTCCTTGCTCCTGTGATGGTACCTTTTGAATAGCTCTCATATCCAGGAGTGCTGTAATTTGTTTTTGAGCCTCTGCCCATTGATTTGGTGGCAGATTTGGCATTCCTTTTAACCTTGGCAGAGTGTGAAAGTGGAACCTGTAACCTTGAAATACAATGTTGAGAACCCATTTGTCTTTGGTGATCATTTGCCAATTGTGGTAGAAGAGTGCCAGTTTTCCTCCCAAGGGGGCAGCCAAGAGGGATTTGTTTGGCAGCTGTAGTGGGAAGTCACTGGAGCTGCTTTTTATATGGTTGTGGCCTGTCTTCCCCTTCTTTCTGGCCTGATGCAACCCATTGTCGAGGCCTATAAGGACCTTGTGTTTGACCTCTACCTCTTGGACGTCTGTATCTTCCCCTTTGAGGTCTGTCTGTAATTGGAAAGGACCAATTCTTAGTTGGCCAGTTTCTGCTAAATCTAGGAGGCTGAAAGTGTAAGAAATCCTTCACCGTTTGCATAGATTTTGCCTTATCCTCCATTTTCTTTAATACCTCTTCTGCCTTAACTCCAAATAACACATCCTGCTGCAAAGGTGCATCCAATAATTTTGCTTTAACATGATCTGGTAATGTATGTTCTTTTAACCAAGCATGTCTTCTAATGACAGAGCCTGTAACTGCTGCTCTGCAGGAGGCCTCTAGAGAATCAAAACCACATTGCAAAGTATGCTTTCCCACTTGTTCAGCTGCATGCAATAAATCCTGCATCTCTTTAAAATTAGGAGGATCTAATTCAGGTAGCATTTTTTGTTTTAACTGAGACAGTAAAAATTGCTGATATTTTAGCATGTGAAACTGGCAATTTAAGGCTCTCATTGCTAAAGCTGCAGACGTATATACTTTTTTTCCCCATCTGTCTAATGCTGTGGAATCTCTGTCAGAGGGAACTGGATTCTTGGCTGATGAGGCCTTAACTCCTTTGGGTCCCTGAGAAATAGTTTCAGGGTCAGCTACAGGGCTTTTATACAGAAATTTATGCGAGTCAGGGACTCTGTAGTATCTGTCAGGTTTAACAGGGGCTGGAGGTAAGGAATCCGGATTTAAGCTGGATTCAGTATACACATCATCCACAATATCTAACACTGGCGGGATAGCAAGAGGTATGTGTTGAGGTAATAAAAGAAAGTCTCTGAGCCCTTTCTTGGATTCTGAGTAATCCTGGCCTTCACAGTGGAAATGCTCCCTCATGGTATGTAGGGTTTCCCCAAAGGAGTAGTCCTCAGGCGGTGAGGCTGATGGAAGTGACTCCTCAGCATCAGAATCCTCATAAGGGGGTAAAGAGTATCCTAGGTCTGAGGATGAATCAGAAGAGATGTAGACCTGGTCGGATGAGTCATAGTCTGCATCCTGTCTAGGCCTTTTATCAGGGGGGGGGACCCCCCTGATCAGCGTGATTAGGTCTTCGGCCATTTTGAGCATTTGTTTCTTAGGCATGGAGGCCTGCCCTGGAGAATGCTGTATTTGTTTCTTTGATTTTAAAGGAGGCTTAGACTTAGCTGAGGGTTTAATGCTTAACTGAGTAGGTCTGAAGACACCCTCTGAAGCTGTGGGTTGCTCAGCTACTCCAGATCCCTCTGAAAGGTTAGTCTCGGAAGGCTGAATAAGTTGTGCGTCCGAAGGATCAGCCATCTCCACGTGGGAGTCAGAGGCGGCCTGTGGTTCTACAGGAGCGGTCGTCAGGGGCTGCAAAGGCGCCTTGCTGAAAACCGGAGAACCGGCGACTGGCCTAGAAGAGGCTTCGTCAGTTTTGGGCATCGGATGCCTATCCTTGTCTTTGCACTTTTTGTGCATTCCGGTCGTCGGAAGTTCCGATGGCATGGTATAATTGAATTTTCTACCAAAATAATGTTGGGCAAAATCAAACAGTTTAATAGCGCGCTTGTTAAACCTAGCACAAAACCGACAACCAGTGACGTTGTGGTCTGGGTCTAGGCATGGGATACAATAGGAATGGAAATCCTTATGAGGTATTTGCTTCCCACAAAAAATACAGTTATTAACTTTTACTGACATTGGTCTGAGGCAAGAAAAAGTTTCCCCAATGGGGTACTTAGCTTTGTAGAAGACTTCAGTTTTGGATTCGGAATGAAAATCTCAGGAGACTGCCGACCGGCACTTGCAAACTGCTTTTGCTTCAGGCACCGCGCGGCAAGAAAGACTCAAGAAAATGGCGTCGGCTGCATCTTATATACTCCTGTCGCACTGACGTCCGGGGAGGAGGCGACAGCAACAGACGCCGGACCAAGACTTTGGAACTCAGGCCGACTGGTGAACCGCCTGATGGCAGAATAACCCAAGTGTAATGACTGCAGCAGTGTAACACGATGAACATCTGTGGTGATGTCTGTTTTTATTAGCAGGTGTCCTGGTGAGAGAGTAGGGATCTGAAAGCTGTTAGATCGTGCTGTGCAGCTAGTATCTCTTTTTGGCTGATGTGCAGATGAATTTGACTTGGGCTCCAGTGGCCCTGAATGCACATGCCGTACATGTGTGCCCCCCAGGCATAGTCTGATGCGTCTGTGGTTAGGGTCTGGGCGGTGTGGGGCTGAGTAAAGGGCAGTCCCCTTATTGTGGTTGCATGCTGCTGCCCACCAAAAAAAATCTGTCCTTAGACAGAGTATGATAGGAATGACTGTTTTCAGGTCCTGAGAATGTTGGCACCAAAGACCTTTTAAGTACCATTGAAGTTTCCTCATATGCAGTCTGGCATATGAAATGTGTAGGATGCATGAGGCCATGAACCCTAGGGCCTGCAGGATTTTCCTTGCAGATAGTTTGGTTCTGGTGGCCATTTTGATTAAAATAGTCGGTCAGATAGGCTTGTTTTTCTAGAGTGAGGAATGTCATCTGGGATGCTGTGTCCAAGCTTGCTTCCAGGAATACAATCTTTTGACTGGGGACTAGTTTTGATTTATTTTCGTTGATGGTGTACCCCAGGGAGGTTAGAAGGTTTTTTACAAATGTCAGGTGCTGCAACAGCATTTCCTGACTGCCTGAATCAGGCAGTCTTCCAAGTACAGGTAAATTTGAATATTTCTCTCTCTGCAGTAAGCAATGGCTGGAGCAAGACTTTTTGTGAATACTGTGGGAGCAGTGGATAAGCCAAAGGGAAGTGCAGAGAACAGATAATGTACAGATCCTGCCCTGAAGCGTAGATATTTTCTGCACAAGTCCCTTTTGGGGATGCGCAGATGGGCCTTCTTTTAAGTCTAGGGTGACTAACCAGGCATCTTTGGCTAGCATAGGTTGAAGCTGCTGCAGGGTGAGCATTTTGAATTTTGGTACCACCAGGAAGGTGTTGAGAACTGAAATATCTAGGATTGGGCACCAAGTGCCCTCTTTTCTGGGTACCAGGAAAAGTCTGGAATAGAATCCTTGACCTATCTGTTCTGCAGGAACAGGTTGAATTGCCCTTATAAACAGCAGGGATTGAACTTGGTTTTCTGCCTCTGCCCACTGGTTTGGAGGAAGGTCTGGGAACCCTTTTGGGGCTGGCAGTGAGTGGAAGTAAAATTTGTACCCCTGGGATACAATGTTGAGGACCCATTGGCCTTTGGTGATGGAAATCCATTTTTTTGCATGAAGGGCAAGTTTTCCTCCTAGGGGCACAAGTAGTTGGGCAGAGGTGGGGAGTGAGTTGAGAAGTCATTGGGAATTCTTTCTGTAAGGGGGTGGCTTAGCACTCCCTGCTTTAGAGGTGGAGGCACTCCATTGCATAGATCTCTGTATACCCTGAGACTGTAGTCTGGGGGGTCTGTTTCCCCTGGGTCTAGTTTGAGATGGCCTTGAAGGGGCTAGAAAAGACCAATGTTTTGAGGGGCAATGCCTACTGAATCTAGGAGGCTGTACTTGCAAGAATTCTTTGACTGTCTGCATAGATTTAGCTTTTTCTTCTATCTTTTTAAGAACCTCTTCTGCTTTGCTGCCAAACAGATTGTCCTTGTTCAAAGGAGCGTCTAATAACTTTGATTTGACATGGTCTGGCAAGGTCTGCTCCTTAAGCCAAGCAGTTCTCAGTACAGAACCAGTGACTGCTGCAGTGTAAGATGCTTCTAGGGTGTCAAAGCCACAATGCAATGCATGTTTGCTGACTTGGCTTGCAGAATGCATAAGCTCTTGCAATTCTTTATTTTCTGCACAGTCTGTAAAGATAGCTATTTTTTGCTCAAGTTCCATGATATGTTGTTGATACTTCAGCATGAGAAACTGACAATTCAAAGCCCTAATGGCGGGAGTTGCAGAGGTATATATTTTCTTACCCCATCTGTCCAAAGCTCTGGAATCCCTGTCTGAAGGGGTGGGACTTCTTAGCTGTAGTTGCTTTGATACCTTTAGGCCCCTGGGAAATGACCTCTGGGTCAGCAATAGGATTTTTGAAAAGGAATTTGTAAGAGTCAGGTACTCTGTACTACGTCTGGTTTCCTAGGAACAGGGGGTAAAGTATCAGGAGTTAAACTGGATTTAATAAAGACATCATCCACAACATCCAGGACTGGGGGTATTGCTAAAGGCCTATGTTGTGACAAATCTAGAAATTCTCTGAGTCTCTTTTTGGACTGAGGATAGTCTTGGCATTCCCAGTGGAAATGCTCTCAAAGTATGTAAGGTTTGACCAAAAGAAAAATCCTCTGGAGAAGAAGCAGAGGAAATGGATTCCTCTGCATCTGAATCCTCATAAGCAGATAAGAGCATGTCTTCATAATCCAATACCTCAGAGTCATCAGACTCTTGGTCTGTTGAAGCTGATGAGGACAGGTCTCTTTCTCTTAGCAGGGGAAGGCTGACTTCCCTTAATCAGCATAATAAGGTCTTCTGCCATTTTAAGCATTTGATGTTGTGGCAAGGGAGCAGGTGCATGCACTTTGGTCATCTGTTTTTTTAGGTGTAGCACGTACTCTTGGCCTTAGAAACTCTGTAGTTTTAGACAGAAGTGAAAACGCGAAAGAAGTCATCGGTTTGTGTCGAATATCGGTAGTGTGAAGAAATTCCTCAGAAGCTAGTGCCTGCTCAGTGGCTCCGGACCCATCCAAGGTAGAGACATCTGCAGATTCAGTAGTCGAAGAGCCTCACGGCATACCGGTCTCAAAACTGGTCTCGGTAGAGGCCTGCGAATCCACTGAAGCAGGCATCAGGGGCTGTGAAAGCACATCACTGAGTACCGGCGAACTGGCGACTAGCTTAACGGAAGCGTCGTCGGCAGCTTTGGACCTGGGCGGTCTGTCTCTGTCTTTATCCTTACATTTTTTAAGAAGATAGGTAATCGGGTGGCTTACTGAAGCCATTTCGGAATACGGAGATCGAGAACAAAGTATTTGGTGACAATAAGGGCCCAACGCCGAATAGTTCAGGCGTTGAACAAGGCACAAAACCGACAGGCAGGTACGTCGTGGTCTGGGCCTAAACAGGTGATGCAGTAAGAATGAAATCTCAATGTGGTATTTCTTTCCACAGGCAAGATGATTGTTAACTTTTTCTGACATCGGTTAGAGGAAGAAAAAAGGATCCCAAAGGGGTACTTAGCTTTGGAAGACTTCAGGACAATTTAATTCTGAAATGAAAACTCGGGTAGCGGCCGACCAGCACTCATGCAAACTGCTTCTGCTTCAGGCTCCTCGGCAAAAAAGACAGATGTAACGGCGTCGGCTGCCTGTTTTTATACCCCTGACGACCTGACATCAGTCCTGGAGCGACAGCAACTGACGCAGAAATAGTAAGTCTCTGGTATTAGGGCAGACTGAGGGCTACCTGCAGGCAGATATCCCAAGTGTGATGACTGCAACAGTGAAACACGAAGAACATCTTGACACTGTCTGGAATAGTTTTGTTGTGGTTAGAAGAAAAAGTAACAGCTAGAGACAGCTACTTTGAAATAGTCTGTTTTGACACAGGTTGCCCTTTCTTTTTTCCTTTATAAGAAATAAACTGATCAGAAATTCTTAAATTTTTTTTTCCTGTCAAGATGGTACCAGAGTTGTCTATGGATATCCAGTTCATGAATTACTCTTTTTCCCTCATATTTAGGCTCTGGGAAACAAACAGGGAGATGGATAGCTTAGATTAAGGTAAACGTGGATACTACTTTAAGAATCCTTCATTTATACTTTAAGAAACCATATCTTAGGAAAATGAAATAAAGCAGACTCACCATGAAAGCTTGCAAAACAACTACTCTTCTTGCAGAGGTCAAATACATTAGTAAAACTGTTTTCCATGTCAAGAACCTCAAGTCAGCCTAATGAATTGGTTCAAATGGATCAAGAGTTTGTGTTTTCATAACACAATTTGAGATCCCAGAGAGAAGCCACCTGTTTTGTAGATGACTTTTTATGCAGCACACCTTTCAAAAACTTTTTCAAGTGAGGTCGCATTGAAAGAGGGTGATCCATGGGCAAACATGCTGAAATGGCAGATAATTCAAACCTTGACTTAGGAGAAACACATGCTATAGAATACTGACTCACAAATACTGAAGAATCAGAGAAAGACTACCCCCGAGAATGGGTGCTGGGTTCTTTTGTTAGTACCTTTTATATTTCCTAATGATTTTCTAGCAAGGAAACCAACTCCTCCCAGTAATATCTGCTATTTTCATTAAAAAAGTACCAGGAAGAGATTCTAAGATCCATATAGTCAGTTATAGTTATGGTCCTCTGGGTCCTGTATGAGTAGATCCAGACTGTGAGGAGTTTGTGCTAACTGCTCCTGGCCATTCCAAAAGGAAGAATCAGTGATGCCTGGGCCAGAAGGGAGTCACCACACTGATCTTTGGAAAACCCTTCTGAATCTTCAGAATGGCTCTATTATTGAAAGAGGTGGAAAAGCATACAAGAAAATTCCTGTAAATGGAAAAGGTACGTCTTGCAGGCCTGGACCAGAAATCTGCCCATTAACACTCAAGAGTAAAGGCAAAAGATCCATCTGCAGTGTTCACTACAGATAGATCAAACCCTGAAAGACCTTGATAGAATTTATTTGTGAGGGTCTACACTGGTCCTGATCAGCTGGTCTGTCACACATTTTGCTTGGACTCTGTGAAATGCCTGTAGAGAGATGGTGCTGAAAAGCTACATCCCAGCCTACCATGGCTAGTCTGCAAAGAAGGTACTAAATGGTTCCCCCTTGCTTATGTAACATATCACTGTGATATTGTCTGTAAACATCTGTAAGAGTCCCAGGGACCAAAAAATAAAGTTGAGAACATTTAAAGTGCTAGTCTGTTACTTAATGTGTTTGGGTTTGTCTTGTCTGTAGCAAAGACCTTGTACTTTTATCCCCATAGAAACTGCTCCCCAAGCAGTGTCCGAGAAGTCTGCAGTGACAGATTGCGTTGCAGCTAGGAAGGACACTGGGAGACCTGGATTTTGAAAAATATGGTTTCTTCAGCAAAACAATCTTTTTGCAGATCACAAACCTGGAAATTGAAATACCACAGGAAGATGATTTTGAGAATATACAAATCACAGGTACCAAATTATTTTTGTAAACAGGAATCATGAAAATCCTAAATGCCATCAGACACAGAATCCCTTGCTGAGACATTGGTTTATGTAGAAAAAACAGGCAAAGAACTAGACACAGATATACTTTATCCTGCGGAGAAAAACCTGTCTGTGTAGGAGATCCCTTGCAGTTTGAAAAACACTCAAGGAAGGCCTGTTTGTCTACGGAAAAATGTGAACATCTTGCAGTCTGCAATATGCTTATTATCACAGGAGCTAAACACTTTGTATAATACCCTTTACAGCTGTGGATAGACCAAACAGTATTGCAGAGTAACTGATAATGCGATCCAGACTCATGAAACCTTCAGAAACTTCCGACATGAGGAATTAGAAAAGTGAAAAAAAAATCATTTGAAAACCAAAGATTACAAAAGAAAAAAAAAAACTAAAAAAGAAATGAAGGGATAACATTTACAAACTGGTACAAAAAGCAAAACTGCATAAAAACCGCCTAAGAGAGAGTACTTCTAACACTCAGAGATTATATGCTCCATGACAGGTGGGAAAACAGTAAAGTCTGGTGAGTGACTGGAAATCCCTCAAAAGGGATGTAGAGATGCCTTCTACAAAAAATAACCTTGCATTTAGGATTTGCTGTGGTGTGCATGTTTTTTTTTTTGGGGGGGGATCTTGTAAAACACCACACAGACATTAGCTCTGGAAGGAGGTATACATTTTGGAAACTCCCTGCTATAACTTTTTATACACATTTTCTTGTAAGCAGCTTGTTGGGACTACTTACTTAGTCTTAAAAGACAGTAGGAAGAGCATTAAACCCCATGAACAACTTGTAGAAGGGTTAGAAGGAAGGCTGAACACAGAACCCATGAATAAGCATTTCTCAACACACTTCACAAGGACTACTGAAACAGATGGTCCAAAACAAACTATCCATCCAAGGGAGAATTCAAAACTTCATTACTAATACCTTCTAGAAGGCTTTGAGCATACAACATGCTGCTAAACATAACAAATCTCGACAAAGCCAAAGACAATGGAAGGACAAAGTCTCAAAAATAAGGACTATTTAGTTGCTAGAACATGTTTTGTATTAACATGCATTTTTCTGAAGGGTATACATTCTGAAACTGTCATTATTTATGGACTTCAAGACACAGTTTGCCAGAAAACCACAAATTTTATGAGGGACAGAATCAAAAATAGGAAACAAAAGTCTGGACAATTGAAAGGTATGTCACACAACCAAACCTCTTCAAAACAGTTTCATGGAAAGAGGCCTGAAAATGGCATCAACAAAAGCATAAATATGTTTCACACAACGGGCAGCCAGCTGAAACACAGAAGCAAATTACACACAGCAGATTAGTCTTCAGGAGAGGAAACAGATGTCAAAAAATATTCCTTATATTCTCAAAAGGAGCAAGCATAAACATAGGAGCCTGACAGCTTAGGATTCTAAAAATAAATGATGCAGAAGAATACACTTTTCCCAAATCTAACAAAAGCCTTCCAGTCCTAGTCAGAAGGAGAGGGAAAATAAATAACCAAATGTTTAGCAGAAAATGGGTTCAGAAAAGAAATAGATTTTGGCTCTAACCTGGGATCTGTGTGTAAACTTAAAAGACTGAGAAATGTTTTATTCAGTCTATCTGCTTTCTAGCTGGCAGCAGGCTAGCTGTTAGGCACATTACAAGCTGTGACCTCTGTTTGACATGTAAGGGCAGTCTATTCCAGAGTCTGGGGAGTCTCTGGGTCAGGAACCTATCCCTCCAGCATGTTTTGTTTATTGTGATGACAAGGTTAGTTCTGGTCCTGGAAGATCTGGGTGTGTCTGTCCTGACGGGTGGGAGAGAAGATCTGGATGCATTCGTGGTCAATGTGGTGTTGAGTGGATGAATGAAAGAATGTCCCTATTTGGTTTCTTTCAAGTGGAGCCACCATACAAGCGAGTCTTTGCACACTTGGGACAACTTGATTGGGTGACTCAGTGGATAGAAGTGTAAAGACCATTGAACTGCCATCATCCATTAAGGATTCTCGTACGTAAGCATGCTGTTGGAATAAATGTTATTGTGGCAGCCATCGAACCTAATGCTCTGAGGACTAGACTTGCTGAGGGTTTGAGAATGGCCAGAATTTATCTGATATGCGATCTTAAGGTGGATATCCTGTCCGGACGCATGTAGGCTAGGCAACTGGCTGTGTACAGACGTGCTCCTATAAAGTCTATCAACTGTACAGGATGTAGCTGTAACTTCTGCATGTTGATTGTGATGCCCAAGGTAGGAGCTAGGTGCAGTGATAGTCCATGGCTTGTAAATAGTAGATGCCTGGTAGATATGGTCAGGAGCCAGTCCTCTAGCTAAGGAAATGTATTGAATTCATGTGGTCTCAAAGTGAGCTGCTATCACTGCCATGCATTTGGTGAACACCGTGGGGGCTGTGGTGAGACCAAAGGGGAGTACTTTGAATGGATAATGACTGGACCCAGCTGAAGTGGAGAAAACTTCTGGAGTGCCTGTTCATTTTGATGTGATAGTACACGTCCTGATGGTCAACTGAGCACATCCAGTCATCTTTTTGTAATAGTGGTAGAATGGACTGAACTGTCACTATCTGGAACTTCGAATTGTCTACTGATTTGTTTAGGAATGTTGGATCCAAGATTAGCCGCAGGTCCCCTGTTTTCTTCAGCACTAAAGAACCTAGAGTAGACTCCGGATCTGATATGATCTGGTGGGACCCTTCTGGATGACACTCTTTTCTATTGGCTTTGTAATTTGTAAAGCTGCTTCCTCCCTCTGACTGGGTGGAACACTGCGAGATTTTTCCTTGGTTTTGGTATTTGGAAAATGGAACAGAATATCCTCTAGATATGAACCTTTGTACCAAACAATCATTTGTGATGGCTAACCAGTTGTCTGAATGCAAGGATAACTGCCCCGCTGACTGTCTCCGGAGAGGGACAGTCGGGCAACTTCTAAGGAGCACTGAAAGGATCCATCAGAGAAAGAATCTCGTGATCATTGATTTTGTGGACCCCCCCTCTGTAGCGTGGGCGATGTCTACCATTAGTTTCCCCCTCTGCTTCTGAGGGAAAACCTCCCTGTGATTCCTGAAAAGGACCTTGAGACGTTTTGAAAAACAATTTTTTTACTACCATACTGGTTCCTGAAGAAAGGTCTTTGTGGGATAGAAAAACAGATTCTGATGGCAGTCTCTAACAGTGGGGCCTAACAATGACGATCCAACAAAATGAGCACTGATGAAGGATGCCTTGAAAGGACAGGCGAAGTCACAAAGTCACATCCAGGCATAACACCTTATAGCAATACCTGAAACAGCAACCCATGAGGTACCCTCTGTGGCATGCGAGATTAGCCTCATGGACACAGAGATAGACTCTAGGTTGGCCAATCTGGAGGAAAGGGTTTTCTCTGTTCCTCTGCAGACATGGACTTTGATGCAGAGCTAGAGAGTTCCTTACTTAAGTCCTCCTGTAGTCTGGTGAAGTATGGCAGGTAGTTCAGTGATTGCAATGCAATGGTCACTGACAAATACACCCACTTCCCAATTATGTCCAAAGCCCTGGACTCCCTGTTAAGGGGAAGGACAGAGGAGCTCTGTTCAGCTAGCTCCTTCATAGTGGCTGCCCTAACAACCATGGCATCTACCGGGGAACCTTTTGTCCAGTGTTGCTTATCTGGTGGGGCACTGAGGATCTTGTCAGCTCTTTTTGGTATAAGCTCCAGTGTCTGGCTCCTTCAATGCCTTGCAGGAGAGTTGGTCTATAAAGTCATCCTATCAGTGTGTGGTGGGGGAGGGGGGGTCACACAAGATGTAGACAGGTCAGACCCAAAGGCCTCCAGAAACCATGACTCCTCTGAGTAAGGCCTTTCATAGACCATTCACCTCTTTGGTGTAGGATTTCAAGGATGTTTCAAAAGGAGACATCAGGTGGAGATCCTAAAAAACGCTTACCCTTCAAAGCCTGTGCCTTCCCGTCAATTCCTGATGGGAATCCAGGTACCTCCTCGGTGGGATGTTCTGGGGAGGTGCTGGAAGAGACAGGGAGCTCAGGAGGGAGATGCTCAGAAGCTCTTAGGGTCTTGACCATCCCCGGAGGTGGAGTATGAGCAGGCTCAGGTGAAGTCAAAATAGGAGTAGGATCCGAAGGAGGTACAGTCAAACCAATTCTCAGCTGGGAGAACACCCTCTCCACCTGTTTGAATACAGAAGGGCCAGGCCAGTGGCAATCCCTTCAGAGCCGTAGCTCCTGGAGCAGACAACCCCTGACCCTCATGGATCCCATACCCTGAAGAGGGTCAGAGCCAAGCTGTCCAGCTCAGAGGCTCCTAGGGGAATCAACGGCCCAGAATGCTTCAGAGTCAAGGTCTGCCCTTCAGACCTGATGCCGATGCTTTGGCTCCAAATCCAACAGAGTCACAGCAGGGAATGAACATACCATACGATCCCACACAGACTCTGGTTACCACCGGATCAGAGAGCTCCAAAGCAGGAGGTCGGAAAGAAGGAGATATTAAAGGACCACTACAGGCAAATGATGAAGAAAACATTTTTTATCTTGCCATGATTTACTACACCTCCCACAGCTGCTGCAGCAAAATAAGTACTAATTCCTACTTTTATTTTGTTTTTACTCGTCTGCCCTCATGGGGGGCAGACATCGTGATTCCTTTGGAAAGCTAAATCTGTCCCATAATGCATAGACTGAGAACTAATAGCCCTACCATTTGTTGTCAGACTAGATTCACTTAGAATGGAACACCTGAAAAAAACTGCCAAGTTTGAGAGTCTGCAGCTCGTGTGTCATTGACTGGTATGCGCTAAGTTTTACAAATGTTGTTCCTACTGATGTACTACACATTCTCTGAAAGAAACTTGCAAAAGTGTCAACAAATTACTGAGATAAAAAAGACTTTTCACAAGGAGCAGTTTTGCAAGTTTCAGTTCCTGGCCAGGTTACTCCTCTCATCTCCCCTCCTTCAGTGGGCTACAGTCTCACATTCCCAGCTTTATTAGATTCAACTATTTAGTCAGCTTTTGCATGACAATAGACATAAAAAAAATCATAGCCTGGTGTGCCACTAAATCTGTTCCCTTGTATGTCTCTATGCCTCTTCTCGTCTTCATTCTGAATAGCATTTCCCAGGAATAAATAAAGGCAAACGCAACAGTCCAGTGTTTAGGCCAGTCTATCCATTTAAAATTTGCACAGTAAAATATTCAACTTATAATGCATTTTGGCTGCTGACATGGTTATCTTTACATAGTTATTCTCTTATAGTATAACCTGAACGTATGGTATTTAATAAATTTTACAACAGTTCCCAGTTTCTTAACAATGACCTCCCAAGCCTCTGATGTGACCTAGTACTTTTTCTTACTATTGCTTTATCTAGTCTGTCTTAGTTGTATACCTATAGCATGTCTCTCATCCTCTCAGCAACAGACTCCTGGAAAAAACTTCCAAAGCAGATACTTGTATTGAAAGAGTAGCAGCAGCTGTAGCAGTGAAACTATACTCCAAAACAATGCACTCAAACAAATTACTGAAACACAGGGGAATGAATATGTCTGAATCATGCAGTGATAAAATTGCTAGGGACTTCACTGAGCACAATTTTACTCAATCTCTCCATTTCATAATCCATAATATTTGCAACACACTTACAAAGGCACACCTCCACCTTCCACAAACACAGCTATCCACACCCACACAACATACCAATCAAATTTAAGGCTTTTCCCAACTCTCTGCAAACCACTGCTGTAATGGCTTTGGCAAACAAATGAAAATGATTGATGGGTGTTGGTTCAAGACTCCCATCCATATCTCTCAACAGTACAGATTTTTGCAGAAAGTCCAGATTTTTTGCCTGTTTTTCATAAAATTGCAGTTTTCTGTCAAATCATTGGCAAATCATTGAACACTGAAGTCAGAAAGTTGACAAGCATTTGATTTTCAGACTTCATATCCTTAAGAAAATTCACTCTAATGCAAAACCTGTTAATCAACTTTCTAAGTTTGTAAGTGCAATATTTATAAGGCACACCTCATCACAAAAGGTCTCTCATCCAGAAAAAAAGAGGTCATTGTTCCCCTCTACTCATCAGACCCATTAGAGAGTACAACGCCCCTTTTGATATGTACCTCACAAGACATATACAACTGGAAAGGCCACAGAAATACCTCACAAAGAGGATTACCGGCCTCAAACAGATGCCCTACGCAGACTGTCTCAAAAAACTCCAGCATTTACTCCGAGGCATATCGCCTACTCAGAGGTGATCTCTGCCTAACATACAAAGCTATGTCAAACCCAGAGCATTTGGACATGCTCACTTAAAGAAATCCCAATCCCTCCGAGCTACATGCTCTAGGGACCTAAACCTTGTCACCACAATAAACCCAGAACATGCCGGAGGGATAGATTCCTGTCCCAGAGACTTCCCATACTCTGGAATAAACTACCTTTCTATATCAAACAAAGCTCTTCATTAGCATTCTTCAAGAAAAATCTTGATTGGATGGGAAATAGGAAATTCACCCCGGGGATCACCTCTGTGGCTCTGCTCGACAGTGGCACAGGAAAATAATTTTCTTGGGTGGTAAAAGCCAGGGTACCTTTTTGGCTGGGCTTGTATAGGCCCCAGGGCCGACAGCCTAGTACCTACCTATGAACCTATATGTTCCATGGCCTTGCAGACCAAGCTCATCAGGCTAATAGGACGATAGTTCCCGGGATCAGTTGTGGCTCCCCCTTTGTGGAGTGGGATAACTGTTGCTGTGCGCCATTCAGTGGGCACAAAGCCTGATGTGAGGTTATGATTGAACATGGTGCATAGGTGGGGAGCCAGTTCATTCTGAAGTTCGTGTAAAACACAGCCTGGGATGTTGTCCAATCCCATGGATGCTGTGTTTTTGGCTTTAGAGAGTGCAGCTTTTACCTGTGTAATTGTGATTACAGGGACTCTGCATTCTTCCTGTATAGATATGGGCCCTTTAGGGTGTGAGAGGGTGGTAAAGTTAGCACTGAACCTATCTGCCAGAATGTTGCCAAAATCAGTCGGTTCTGTAATTTTCATGCAGTTGTGCTGTAACTCAGAGCAGATCTGAGTGTTGCCATTGAGATTCTTGACATAGGTATTGAATGCTTTGTGGTTGTCCTTAGAATCAGTGGCGATTTTATTTTTATAGCTAGCTTTGGATGCTCTTATAAGGGATCTTAGCATCTTACTGAGGCTGACCAGGGAGCTCCACCACTCATGGGATTTTACTCTCTTTTGCTACAGTTTCTTCCTTCTGTTGTACAGTTTGTTTATGGCAGGGGACCACCAGATTGGCTTCCTTTTTTTGGAGGATAGCTTCTTGGTTCTGTTTGGGATAGCACGATCCATGCACTCAAGTAAGTGCTTATAGAGTGCATTTGTGTAGGATTCAGCAGTCGTAACTGTATTGGCCGTCTGCATGGGTGTCATGAAGTTCGCCACTTCTGTCTTAAGAAGCATGAAGTTGGCTATGGAATAATTTTTTACCATGGTTTCTTTAATGTGGGGTGGGGGCAGGATGTGGATATCTACGGTGATTAGCTTATGGTCGGATCTGACCAACAAGGAGTTGACTTCGGGTGTGGAACACCTGTCATTCATGTTGGTAATGACTAGGTCTAGGATACTGTTGCCGTTGGTGGGATGTGTGGATAAGTTGATCCAGGGCACTGGAATTTATGAATTCCAGAAAGCGTTGAGCGAAGGAGTTGGTACACGAGTAGTTTTCCCAGTTAATGGTGGGGTAGTTGAAATCGCCCATTATTAGGGTGTTTGAACCCTAAAATTTTCCAGTATATCAAGAAAAGAGGAGTGGGAATCCTGTAGCATGATGGGGGATCTGTAGCAAGCTACAATTTGGATTGCAGTTTTGCCCAGAGTTAGTTGCACTTGGATAACCTTGGATGCATTATGCTGAGCAACTAGCCTGGAGGTGTGGATATCCTTAATGAATATGGGCACACCTCCGCCTTTGGTGTTCCGGTCCAGGTTACGTGGCCGAAAAGTTTGGTATGAGTTATAGCCCGGTAGTGCAGGGGTGCTCTTTGGAGCCTTGAACCAGGTCTCAGTCACTGCACAGGTATCGATGTTCTCCATTTTAAGGAGGGCCTTGAGTGAGTGCATTTTGAGATTTAGACTTCTAGCATTGAGTAGCATTACCTTCAGTTTTTGCTTGCCTGTTCCTGTTACATTTGAAACCTGTCTAAAAAAGCCACTATAGGGGCAGCAAGAGCCTTAGCCAGTATCCGGAATCCCATGGGCGACAGGTGCAGGCCATCTCTGGCAAAGCATCATGGTCTGTCAAACATGTCGTCCCAGGCAGACAGATACTGGATCCCCTTAGAATGACACCAGAAGCTTAGCCAATTGTTGAAGTCAATCATTTTGTCCTTGTACTGCGGTATCATTCTGGGCAATGGCAGAATGCCACTCAGGGCTAGGGTCATACCTCCCTGGGCTACAAGATCAGAGAGCTCTTCCATGTCTCTTTTAATGTAGTCCAGGGAGGCATGTCTCAGGTCATTCACACCAACAAGGACAATGACAGTGTTATATTTGAACTTGGTTGTGGAGTGACCCAAGTGCATGGGTTATGTGGCAGATCCTGGCACCTGACAGGCAGCTCACTGTAACCTTCTCCTTGTTTAGCCTGGTAAGTGGGACATCAGTGTTCCTGACTATAGAGTCACCTATGACTAGTGTGTTGGGTACGTTGTTTTGCCCAATATATTTTATATGTTATTTTATATATATATATATATATATATATATATATATATATATATATATATATATATATATATGTTTGCCCATAATATCTGAATAAGTGAGTGGGATTTTCATGACAGCATCAAGGAAACATTTTCCTTCCTTCTGTGTTTTTTTCTTACGTTTTGGATTTTTCTTGGTATATTGATTGATTTTCTTAGTATATTTTATTTATTTATTTATTTTCCATTTGTTTACCAGGTTAGTCCGACTGGACACAAGATGACAGTTTTCAGCGGAGGCTGGGGGAGAAAAGCTCTAGATACATAGTAAACAATTATAAAAAATAATAAAAATAAATTATACAAACATAGCTATTATGTACAAAGAGCATAGAAAATATAAAAGTAGTAAAATCAGAGTTTTACAATTGATGCAGCATACACAGTGGTTAGAATATTGAGAAACAATTAAACAAGATAATATACAACAAATATACAACTGCTTGAACACAAATTCAAAAAGAAGTTTCCATACACAAACAGGGTCATACTAGAAATCATAACTATATTGATATGATTTATATTGCATTTATCTTGTTTTAATGATGGTATGTGTGTATTATTGCACGTGTCATATGTGCACAAATATTTGTATTAATCTATGTATTTACAGTATATTGACAAAGTACTGGGTCACATCAGAGGCTTTGGAGGTCATTGTTAAGAAACTGAGAACTGTTGTAAAGCTTGGCATTGAATACCATAAGTTCAGGTTATGCTATAAGAGAACTATGTAAAGATAACCATGTCAGCAGCCAGAATGCATTATACACTGAATGTTTTACTGTGCACAATAAGAAATGGATAGATTGGCCCAAACTCTGGACTGATGTGTTTTTTTTTTTTTTTTTTATTCCTGGGAAATGCTATTCAGAAGTGAAAAGACATAAGGGAACAGTTTTAGTGGCACACCAGGCTGTGATTTTTTTTATGTCTATTGTCATGCAAAGCTGACAAAATAGTTTAATCTACCCAAGCCTGAAATGTGAGACTGTAGGAAGGTAGGAATAATGTGTAGGAGGGGAGAAGGGAGGAGTAACTTGGCTAGAAATTGAAACTTGCAAAACTGCTCCTTGTGAAAAGTCTTTTTTATCTCAGTAATTTGTCGACACTTTTGCAAGTTTCTTTCACAGAATGTGTAGTACATCAATATGAACAACATTTGTAAAGCTCAGCACATACCAGTCAATGACACATGAGCTGCAGACTCTAAATTTGGCCTTTTTTTTCAGGTGGTCCATTCTAAGTGAATAGAAGTCTAGTCTGACAACAAATGGTAGGGAACAACGCTACCACTGCACCACCGCGGCAGATTATTACTACAGCACATGGAAGTGGAAAATAACCTTGTGAGCGCTGTATCAGTAAATGGTGTATGCAGTCTTAAAAAACGAGAACTTTTGAATACGGTTCTACATTCTTGGAATAAACCTGTGACAGTAAATTTGAAATGTTCGAAAGTCTAGTGATGAGGGGTACTAAAGTTTGGAAAAATGCTGTAACATGTCCAGTCTTCTGAGGGCAGTGTGGCCCCCTGGGAAATGTAATCATTTCTTTCAGCAAAGCATTTTAAAGATCATGCGCAAAAGAACTTCTACCTTGTAATTTTTTTCCTTCAGTATTCCCTCTCTTTAGGCTTTCCATTTCCATTTGTGGACAACTGTAATTTAAAAGCACTGCTGATATGCTTTGTCTGACATCACAATAAAGCAGACTATCTCTTGTATGTTTAAGATGGTGTATATTGTCATGCTGATGAGACATACACACATGAATGTAATGTAGTTGGATATTGAAACTCCTGGCAATGGCTGTGTGTCCCATTGTAGTATTAAATAAGAAGAACAATATATTTTCTTCTGGCTCTGACTGTTGGCTGGTGTAGCAGTACACACCAACTTCTGATAATACATACTCGGAGGTGGAAATACACCCAGCACATCTAACTTGTGGGGGCCAGCTGCAGTAAAACCTTGCGTACAGCTATGGAACTTTAGCTGATAAACACATATACTGGATGCCACAGGCAATGGTGATTTGAATTGGAAATTCAGCCTGAATGCTTACAGATGCTGAAATAGCAAACATCCAAAAGGCACCTGACTGCAGCGTTTTCACTCCCAAGGCTTTGCTGACACACAAAGCTACATAATTGTGTTGTCACGTCTCATGTCCACACATCCAGTCTGGAGATGTTATGAGTGTTATAAATGGCAGCCCTGATGTAGCAACAATTTTCAGTTACTATTTCAGCACTAGGTTATACACAGCCTTTGCATAGTATGTTTCACCAGAGGTGGGTTTGGAGGGTGGCCTAATGGTTAAGGTGTTTTCTTTACAAACACAAGGTGCAGGGTTTGAGTCTCACAAGGGATAATTGGCTAAGCTTAAAATGGCCCACAAGGGTAGCTAGCTTAGTACAAATCTATAAACCTATAAAACTATTTGTTCTCACAGTCTGTGCATTGAGACAGATTTAGCTTTCCAAATGAATCACAATGTCTGCCCCCATGAGGGCAGACAAAAGTAAAAAAAAAAAATAAAATTAGGAATGAGCACTTATTTTGCTGTAGGCAGCTTTAGGAAGTGCAGTAAATCACAGCAAGATAAAAAAATGTTTTTTTCACTGTTTGCCCGTAGTGGTATTTTAAGGACATAATAGAATGATGGTGGCTCACAGATCCGTTGGGGAATGGAGCAGGCAACCCCCCCCCCCATCTGAATCTGTGTCTTGAGGAATCTCATCATCCTGTCCACCTCTACTTCAGAAAGACTCCAGGAAGATCTTATGGAGGAAGAAGAGGAGGGAGGCCGGAGAGATTTTCATGGGGTCCCCTAAAGAAAGGGAGACCTAACAGAATGAAATACGACCTCCAGTGAGGTAGCAGGAGTCATGCATCAAGGAGGAGTCAAAGAAGTCTGTGTCAGATCCAAAGGCTTCGGATCCGACAATTTTAATGTCTTGATAGAAGGCTCTGAAGTAGCCCTTTTTGGAGGAGACCAAGCAGGAGAGCTTTTTCTGTGCTCCCTGAGATTTTTTGTAGGGGGTGACCCCTGAACTCTTTAAAAGGTCCAGCAAGAGAAGCAGCAGACTGAGGAAGTAGGCCCTTCAAAATCAATTTATTGTGGTGATCAACCACGGCTTGGGCATTGAAACCTGCAAAGATATCGCAGTCCATATCTAAATGGCTAGGGCCTAAGCAGTAAACACACACTCCATGTGGGAAGACTGAGGAATCTTGTGTCCACAGGAAGTGCATTTTTTGAACCCCACTAGTTTGTTCATTTTCTCTGTCATCAGTAATGAAAGATGAGAAATTAAAGACAAAAGGACTTTTTTTTTTTTTAAAGGAACAGTAAAGAGGAAACAGAACCTACCAACAATGGTAGGAGCGAGAAATATCAGACAGTAAAAAAAGACCAAAAAACAGACACCCGAAAATAAAGCTGGTGGAAAGTGTAAGGAAGTGTTATAGTCAAACTCAGTTGGCAACAGAAGAACTTTAAAGATAAATAGCACTCACGACCCAAGAGGAGCTACGAGAACCAAAAAACACCAGCTTGCTTGAAGAGACGCAAATGAGAACGGAGGCAATTTGGAGGACAGGGGCACTGTGGGTAAGGGAGGAGCTCGGGAGTCTGATCCTAAGCTATAAAAGCAGCAGAGTCAGATCAGAGGTCTGGATCCGAGCACACAGGTTGAGGACGAATGAAAATTACAATATCAGATCAAATACTTCACGAGGGACTGAGAAACATAGAATAGTTGTATAAAATCTTACCATAACCATAGAAGTCCTCTTCCATGTTGCAGTATTCATACTGTGGAATTTCCAGCCCTCAGGCACTCTGACGTTAGCTCCTATACAAAAGCTTAAGCGTGGCTGCTGTAGGTGCGTGGGACATCACACATAGGGCCATAAACCAGGGACTATAAATGTACGCACAGACCTCAGAACTTGAAAGCCCAGATAAGTGTGTATAAGCACAAGAAGCTGAAGAGCAAAAGTCTCTGCAGGGCTGAACAGAATAGCATGCAAGGAGAGGATACATAGGTGTAGACCAAGCATCCATAAAAGAAGGGGGTATGGAGGGAGGGAAGGAATGCTGCAACATGGAAGAGAAGGACATCTATTGTTATGGTAAGATTTTACACAGCTATTCTATGTCGTATTCCTATGTTGCAGTATTCATACTGTGGGAGAGTACCACAGCTTACGAAGAGTGATGGGTGGGGGCAGAGGTACAGGATTCTAAGAATCCCTTCAGGATTGCCCTGGCAAATCCTGCTCTGGCCCTGGAGACATGGTCTAGCTTGTAGTGCTTAGTGAAAGTGTGAACTGCCAGGTAGCAGCTTCCTTGATGGAGGCTGTGTCCAACCCTTTGACAAAGGCTTTAGAGGTAGCCATTCCTCTAACGGAATGAACTTTAACCCTCAGGGGCAATGGTTTGCCATGGTGAGAGTAGTAGAAGAGAATGGAGTTCCTAATCCAGGAGGAAATGGTTTGTTTGGAGACTGCCAGAGCCCTGGGGTGGAAGGAGATGAAGAGTTGATCAGACTTTCTGAAAGATTTTCTTTTGTCCAAGTAGAATCTTAGTTGTCTGTGCACATCCAGAGAATGAAAGATCCTCTCTGCGCTACGACATGGAGAGGGAAAAAAGGTGGGTAAGATGAATAGACTGGTTAAGAGATTCATTCACCACATTGGGCATGAAGGAAGGGTTAGTGCACGTCACCCCGTTCTTGTGGAAGGTGATGTAAGAGGGACCGACCATAGGGCCTGCAGTTCAGACACTCTTCTTGTGGAGGCGATGGCCACTAGGAGAATGGTTTTCCATGTGCAAATTTCCAGGGAAGCTCTGCTTGATGGCTCAAATGGAGGTAGGGTTAGTTTTTCCAGTATGAAGTTGAGGTCCCAGGGAGGAGGAATGGGTTTCCTTGGTGGTCTGATATGCAAGACCCCTCTCAGGAAAAAAAAATTAACATCCAGTCTGGGGAGCAGAGGTGGCTGTAGACGCAAGCAGGCTGAAATGGCAGAAAGGTGGACTTTTAGAGATGAATAGGCTAGTCCTTCCTTAATGAGCTCACATAACCAATGACCAAAGAGGGATCTGTTTGAAAAGGGTCCCTGTCTTTAAGCACAAACCAGTTTGAGAATTTATGCCATTTTGACAAATAGTTTTTCCTGTTAGATGGTTTCCTGGCCCCCCTCAGGACTGAGAGCACCTCCTATAAGCACAGTTGTCTGAAAGGGTTCAGCAGTTGGTCACTCAAAAGGGTCAGATGCAGTAAAGGCAGCTGAGGGTGAATGAGAGATCCCTTTTATTGGGTGAGTAGGACCACCTTGTGGGGTAACTTGTGGTGATTGCCGTTAGCTAGGACGTGAAGAAGGGGGAACCAGTGTTGCCTTGGCCAATAGGGACTCACCAGCAAGATTTTTGGTTGGTCCTTGTTGACCTTCAGTAAGACCTGGTGTATTAGAGGGAAGGGGGGAAAAGCATACAGGAACATTCCCTTCCATGGAAAGCTAAAGGCATTCACTCTCCATGCTATTGAAGTGTGATCCCGGGAGCAAAATCAGTTTAATCGTCTGTTCTGGGGGGGGGGCAAACAGATCCAGCAGTTGAGGTGTGCCCTACTGGTGGACAATGTCTAAGAAGGTTTCCCTGTGCAATATCCATTTGTGCTGAGGGGAGGATGTCCTGATGATCAAGTCTGCTTGTTTTCCTGAGAGGTGATGTAAGAGGCCTGCAGTAAGAGGTGTGTCTGGTTGCTACTTTCTGGATTTGTAGAGTTATCTGGCATAACTGGTATGCCTTTGTCCCTCCTTGCTTGTTAATGTACCACATAACAGTTGTGTTGTCTGTCACAATGTGTAGTAGGCATGGTTGGGTAGACTGGAAGGAAAGCTTTGAGAGCCAGTAATACTGCTGTCATTTCCCTGACACTGATGTGTTTCTTTTGAAGTGCCGGGTCCCAATGCTGTTGTACCCTGAAGCCCTTTAACTCTGCTCCCCACCATAAATCTGATGCATCTGTGTGCATGGTTTGAGTGACGGGGAGTGGTTGGAGTGGGATGCCCTGGTTCTGTGAAACTTGTTGAATCCACCACTTTAGTTCTGTTTTTAGGCAGGGCAGGAGGGGAATAAGTTTTAGACCATAAATTTTTTAAACACCATTGGAATTTTCTATTGTGCATCCTGGCTAATGGGATCATGGGAATGGTTGCTGCCATGAGACTTAGGACTTGCAGAAATTGTCTTGCAGAGAGATGAGATTTCATAAGTAGGCCTTGAAAATGGCTGGAGAGGGATTACACTTTGTCCCGTGGGAAAAAGGGATCTCAAGTCTGTTCTTATCCTGCAGCCTAGGAAAACTTTGTCCTGCTGAGGAAGAAGTGAGGACTTCTGGAGGTTGATAGTGAAGCCCAAGTTGTGGAGGACAAACAGTGAATGTGAGATGGTTTTGCAGGGTGGATTCTGATTCTGCCAGAAGAATGTTGTCCAGGTAAGGATAGATTTGGAGTCCCTTGGTTCTGCAAAAGGCAATGGCTGGGGCCACACACTTTGTAAATACTCTGGGAGCAGTAGACAACCCAGAGGGCAAGGCTGTAAACTGAAAGTGTGAAGAATGTCCAGTGAAGTGCAGAAACCATCTGTGGGAAGGTCTGATGGGGATGTGCAGGTAGGCATCCTTTAGATCCACAGTGACCATGAAGGCCTTGGGTAGAATGAGGGGTAGCAAGGTTTGTAGGGAGACCATCTTGAAGGACAGAAAGTACAGTTGTGTACCTACCATAAACGTAGATGTTTGAGTGTATTCACTGTTGCACGCATTACTCTTGGGTTATCCTGCTGGCAGGCTACCCGCAGTCGGCCTGAATTCCAAAGTCTAGGTCTGGCGTCGGTTGCTGTCGCTCTTCCCTGACATCAGTGCGCCAGGGGTATAAAAGATGCAACCGATGCCATTTTCTTCAGTTTTTCTTGCCCCAGATGTCAGGTGCCCCCAAAATGGTAGGCTAAAAAATTATGCCAATAATTATGCATGCAGTAAAATAAACAATTCCTTCATCTACAAGCAAATACACCACATAGGTTGTATAAGATAGAGAAGTATAGGTAAGTCCCGGCAAAGAAAATGGGGATGGTGGGTGGGTAACCTGGACTGCAACAGTAAATACACTTGAACATCTACATTTATGGTAGGTACACAACTGTACTAAGTTCATTGTGTTTCACTGTTGCAGTCATTACTCTTGGGTTGAATCCCAAAGCTGAGGTTGGGTGGCTGGGCCTAAATAGGATTAGGAGAGGCTATAAGGCCTTGCAGAACTGCAGCGGCGAAGCCTGCTCTGGATTTAGAGTAGAGAGGAAATGGTAGTGCTTTGTAAAAGTGTGCACTGAACTCCAAGTTGCAGCCTCTAAATTGTCTTTGGTTGGTACTCCTCTGAGAAAGGCTGCTGAAGTGGCTGATGCCCTGGTAGAATGAGGCCTAATGCCCTTGGGCACTGATTTGCCATGTTGTGAGTAGCAGAAACGAATGCAGTGGCCTATCCATTTTGAAAAAGTCTGTTTTGAGACGGGCTTTCCTTGAGGTGCTGCAGCATATGCCACTAAAAGTTGCTCAGTTTTTCTGAAAACTTTAGCTCTGTCCAAGTAGAAGCGTAGTTGTCTGTGTATGTCCAAGGAATGCAGAAGTATCTCACCCTTATTCTGTGGGTTTGGATCAAAGGTAGGCAAATGAATGGTTTGGTTAAGGGCCACACTGGACACTACATTCGGCATAAATGTTGGGTTCGTCCTTAGAGAAACCCTGTCTGGATGGAAAATGGTGAAAGATTCCACAGCCATGAGTGCCTGTAACTCTGAAACTTGTCTTGCAAAGGTTATTGCTAGGAGCAGAGCTGTTTTCCAAGATAAAAACTTTATATCAGCTGTATTGGCTGGCTCAAAAGGCGGCAGTGTGAGTTTTTCCAAGACATAATTGAGGTCCCATGCAGGTACTGGGGCTCTCCTTGGAGGTCTTATATTTTTGGCCCCTCTGAGTTACTGCCTTAGCAATGGATGGGAAAAAATAGGAGGTTCCATATTGTAATGAGCTGAAATGGCAGAGGCATGAGTTTTAATTGATGAAAAATATAGGCCTTTGTCCAGCATCTCAGTTAGGTATTGTAAAGTCTGAGGAATATTTGGTACAGATGTGCCAATTCTTTGTGCCTGGTTCCAAGCACAGAATCTTTTCCATTTTTTTGCATAAGATTTTCTGGTACTGGGCCTCCTGGCCTCCAAAATAACATCCATCACTGCTTTAGAGAGAGGTGTGTTTTGAATGGTTACATTATCCGCCATGCTGCCAGATTTAGGGTCCTGAGTTGGCTGTGCAGAATCTGATTGTTTTGCTGGGTCAGTAAGTGAGGAATTAGAGGCAATGTCCAGGCTGGACCTTGAGACAAGCTTTTTAGAATTGGGTACCAGTACTGGTGTGGCCAGTCTGGGGCAATCAGAATCATTCTTGCCTTCTCTTGTCTGATCTTTAGGAGTACCTTGCGGAGGAGAGGCAGAGGAGGACAGGTTCATAGGTTGGTACTAGGGCCTATGCAAGCCTAGCCATAACAATTCCCTGGATATTTCTTCCCACAATATTTACTTCTCCGGGCTCCTGTCTAGCAGGGCGACTGACATGATCCCTGGGGTGAATTTCCTATCTCCCATCCAATCATCAAGGTTACTTTTGAAGAGGGCCAATGAGGTGCTCTGCTTGATATGTATGGGCAGTCTATTCCAGAGTAGAGGGAGTCTCTGGGTCAGGAACCTATCCCTCCAGCATGTTTTGTTCATTGTGATGACAAGGTTTAGATCCCTGCGGGGTCTGTTGTGGCACCACCTTTGTGGAGCGGGACCACTGTTGCTGTACGCCATTCTTTGGGTACATATAGGTTCATAGGCAAGTACTAGGCTATCTGCCCATGGGCATTTATAAGCCTAGCCACAGAGTGATGGCTTTCGCCTCCCCATTAGATTAGTAACCTGGGCCTCTGTCAACAGGGCTCCTGAAGTGATCCCAGGGTAGAACTTACGATTACCCATGGCATAAACTGTTAGACTTTTCCAGCTGAATGACAACGCATCCACTTTCCATGCTTGCTTGTGATAAGTCCTTGTGCAGAATTTCAGTAGTTGGCAGTTGTGAGGGGAGGCAAATAGATGTAGGTCTGGGCATCCCCATTCCTTTATCATGCTGAAGACTTGTGGATCCAGTTTCCACTCGTGGGGACCCGTGAGGTTTCTGTTTAGTTTGTCTGCCAGAGTATTGTTCTTTCCTGGCAGGAATTGTGCTTGCAGGTGTACTTGATAAGTCAATGCTGTGTCCCACAAAGTCATGGCTTGTCTGCAGAGGGGGTAGGAATGTGTGCCTCCCTGCTTATGTACCACATGACTGTAGTATTGTCCGTCCTTATCACTAGTTGTCCTAGATGGAGTAGATCCTTGAAAGCTGTCAGGGCATTCTGAACGGCTAGCATCTCTTTATGATTGATATGTAGATGTATTTGGCTTGTGGACCATGTGCCCTGAATACATTTTCCTGCCATGTGTGCTCCCCAGGCATAATCTGATGCATTTGTTGTTATTGACTGCCTGGCTGTGGGTAGAGTGAATGGCTGTCCCTTGTTGAGGTGACAGGCATGTGCCCACCATCGAAACTCCTGTTGCAGGCAAGGAATGAGGGTAATTAATACTTCCAGGCTTTGACAATGTTGAGTCCAGACACTTTTTAGGCACCACTGAAGTTTCCTCATATGCAGTCTGGCATATGGAATTAGCAGAATGCAGGATGCCATGAAGCCCAAAGCCTGCAGAATTTTTCTTGCAGATAACTGGGTCTTTGTTGCCAACATTTTGAAGTAAGAAGTTGTCTTTGTCTGGCGTGAGATAAGCCATCTGGGCAGTTGTATTTAAGCTTGCACCCAGGAATATTATCTCTTGAGAGGATACTAGTTTTGATTTATTTTCATTTACTGTGTACCCTAGGCAAATTAATAATCTTTTTATGAACGCCAGATGCTTTAGTAGAATGTCCTTGTTCTCTGCTTGTATAAGGCAGTCGTCCAAGTAAGGATATATTTGAATTCCTTTGTCTGCAAAATGCAATTACTGGTGCCAGGCATTTTGTGAAGACCCTGGGTGCAGTAGATAAGCCAAAGGGCAATGCAGAGAATTGGTAGTGCATTGAGCCAGCTATGAATCTGAGGTATCTTCTGCAAGATTGTCTGAATGGGATATGCAGGTATGCCTCTTTTAGGTCCAAAGTTACAAGTCAAGCCTTCTTCCCCAGCATGGGCAGAAGCTGCTGCAGAGTTAACATTTTGAAACGTCCAGAAATGTGTTTAGAAAAGACAGGTCCAGTATTGGTCTCCAGGCTTTGTCCTTTCTGGGTACCAAGAAAAGTCTTGAGTAAAATCCTTGTCCCTGCTTTTGCTGTGGTACTTGCTGAATGGCCCTCATGTTCATAAGGGACAAAACTTGTTTTTGTGCCTCTGCCCATTGATTGTGTGGCAGGTTTGGCATACCTTTTGCCTTTGGCAGGGTGTGAAAGTGGAACCTGTAGCCCTGGGACGCCATATTCAATACCCATTTGTCCTGGGTGATCATGTGCCAATTTTGAGAGAAAAGTGCTAGTTTTCCCCCTAAGGGGGCTGCAAGAAGAAAAGTGCTTGGTGCTGGCAGAGGCAAGTTATTGGGACCGTTTGCTGTATGGCTGTCTTTTATCTTCTCCACTTTTGGAGGTAGAAGCGCCCCACTGTTTAGGCCTGTATGAGCCCTGGGGCTGGGATCTGCCTCTGGGACGTCTGTATTTGCCTCTTTGTGGCCTGTCCGACACTGGAAAGGACCAATTCTTTGTAGGCCAGTTCCTGCTAAATCTTGGTGGCTGAACCTGTAAAAAATCATTTACTGTTTGCATAGAATTTGCTTTGTCCTCCATTTTCTTCAAAACCTCCTCTGCTTTAACACCAAATAAAGTATCCTGCTGTAATGGAGCATCTAATAATTTTGATTTAACATGATCAGGCAGTTTTTGTTCCTTTAACCAAGCATGCCTCCTACTGACAGAACCTGTAACTGTGGCCCTGCAGGAGGCCTCCAGAGAATCAAAACCACACTGCAATGTATGCTTTCCCACTTGTTCAGTTGCAAATAAATCCTGCATTTCCTTATTTACTGCACAATCAGAATTGACCAACATTTTCTGTTTTAACAGTGACATTAAGTATTGCTGATATTTAATCATATGAAATTGACAATTTAAAGCCCTCACAGATAAAGTAGCAGAAGTGTAACCCCCCCCCCCCATCTGTCTAGCACCCTTGAATCCCTGTCAGAAGGGATAGGGTTTTTTGCAGTAGCGGCCTTAACCCCTTTGGGACCCTAAGAAACAGTTTCTGGGTCAGCAGCAGGGTTTTTATAAAGAAATTTATGAGAGTCTGGAACCCTGTAGTATCCGTCTGGTTTAACAGGAGCTGAAGGTAAGGAGTCTGGAGAAAGGCCGGACTCTGAAAATACATCTTCTACAATGTCTAGCACAGGGGGAATAGCAAGAGGCCTGTGCTGAGGAAGTAAAAGAAAAACTTTAAGCCTTTTCTTCGATTCTGAGTAATCTTGGCTCTCCCAGTGGAAGTGCTCCCTCATGGTATGCAGGGTTTCACCAAAAGAATAATCCTCAGGAGGAGAGGCTGAAGGAATGGATTCTTCAGCATCACTATCCTCAAAGGGAGGAAGAGAGTATTCCTGTACAGAAGAGGAGTCAGAGGAAAATGGAAACCTGATCTGAAGAGTCATAGTCTGTCTCTTGCCTAGGCCTCTTATCAGGAGGGGGATGGGAACCCCTGATCAAGGTAATAAGGTCTTCGGCCATTTTCAGCATCTGTTTCTTAGGCATGGAAGTTTGTCCTGAAGAATGCTGTACTTGTTTCTTTGTCTTTAAAGCTGCTTTAGTCTTTGTTTTAGAAGCGGAAGTAGGCTTTACATATAGCTGTGTAGATCTGAAAACTCCTTCAGAAGCCGATGCCTGCTCAGCGGCTCCGGACCCATCTGAGGGAATGATTTCAGAGTGTCCAATACCTTGAGTATCCAGAGGTCTAGCTGGCTCCACGTGGGAGTCGTCAGTGGCCTGTGGCTCTGAGGTAGCAGGCGTCAGGGGCTGTGAAAGCAACTCACTGAGAACCGGCGACTGGCTTAGCGGAAGCCTCGTCGTAGGTTTTGGATCTTGGATGCATGTCCTTCTCTTTTTCCTTGCGTTTTTTAGAAACTCCAGTCGTCGGCTGTTCCGACGGCATTATATAATTACATTTTTGGCCAAAGTAATGAAAAGCAAAATCAAACCGACGCTTAGTGTGTTGGTTGAATCTAGCACAAAACCGACAGCTAGCAACGTTATGATCAGGGCCTAGGCAAGGAATACAGTAAGAGTGAAAATCCTTATGAGGTATTTGCTTCCCACAAGAAATACAATTGTTAACTTTTTCTGACATTGGTCTGGAGCAAGAAAAAAGTTTTCCCAACGGGGTACTTAGCTTTAATGAAGACTTTGGATCTGAAATTAGTCTGTGAAAATCTCAGGAGTCGGCCGACCGGCACTTGCGAACTGCTTTTGCTTCGGGCACCGCGTGGCTAGAAAGACTGAAGAAAATGGCGTCGGTTGCATCTTTTATACCCCTGGCGCACTGACGTCAGGGAAGAGGTGACAGCAACCGACGCCGGACCTAGACTTTGGAATTCAGGCCGACTGCGGGTAGCCTGCCAGCAGGATAACCCACAAGTAATGACTGCAACAATGAAACACGAACATCCTTTAGGAAGAGGTTTAGATACAGTAAGTCCAGGATTGGCCTCCAAGGGTCATCATTTTTGAGGACTAGGAAAAGGCAAGAATAGAAGCCTTTTCCTTTCTGTCCTGGGGGAACTGGCTCTATAGTTCCTAGAGTCAGGAGTTTTCAGTATGAAAGGGAATAAATGTAGCTGGTTTCTTGGAGGGTAGGGAATTCTTTCTGGTCTTGGCTTTTCCTTCCAAGATAGAAAGTATCCTTTTTGGATGATGGAAAGCACTCAAGTATCCGAGGTAATGGTTTTCCAGAAGGGGAGGCATTGGGTAAGGTGGGTGGACAGTGGGAGCTGATCTAAACAGTCACGCTGAAGTGGAACCTCCTCGGTCAGGAAAGAGCTGCTTGTCAGATCCCTGGGAATTAGGAGGGCTGGAGTAAGGCAATCTCCTGGACCCTTTACGAGGTCTAGAGGAGGAAGGACGAGATGTAGACTGAGTTCTTCTTACAAAAGAAGTCTTAACAGTGTAGTTCTTGTAGTATATGGGGAAGGGAGACACCAGCAAGTGCTTGATGTCTTCAAGCTCTTTAATTTTCTCATAGATATTTGAAAATTTCTGCTGAATTCTTATCAAATAAGAGACTGTGGTCTATAGGAGCATCCATTATCTTTGATTTAAAGTCCTCTGGTAGAGGCTGGAGGCGTAGCCAGGAATATCTACGTAAAACAGCTCCAGGATGCAGCAGACCTGGCTGATGCATCTGCTGCATCATAACTGCACTTAATTGAGTGTCTGGCTACTTGAGTAGCTAAAGACAGTTTAGATGCAATGTCATTTTTTGTGGGACAGTCAGGGGTAGAAGCTAGCAAGGTGGTCTAAGGCATATTTTACCATGAGTGTTTGGTAATTTATAGTCCTATAGGCTAAGGTGCAGTAGGTATATACTTTTGTACCCATTCTGTCCATGGTCTTGCCGTCCTTGTCTGTGGGCAAAAGGAAAGCAGTGGTTAATTGCCTAGACTGTCTATCACGAGACAAAGCAATGACTGCAGGGTCAGCCATGGGAGGTTTCACCAGAAACTTCTGTTCATTTGGAACTTTATAAAATCTATCTGGCCTTTTAGGGGCAGGTGGTTGAGAACCTGGATTCTTGGAGGCTGCATTAAAGGTGCCCAGAAAGGCTGGTAGAACTGGGGGAATAGCTGAGGGAGAGGGAAACTAACTGTAGAAGCTCAAAATATATTTTCTGAGTATCTGTCATCAAGGTAGTATTCCGCTTGAAGTACCTCATTTTTTGTGACAGTTTCCTAAAAGGAAATATCCTCTGGAGGAGAATCACCCTCAACAGAGTCTTCGTCTGTGCAGTAATAATCCACAGGAGAAGCAATTTGGGACACAAACAGATTCCTCAGAAGAATCATCATATTGTTTAAGTTCTTCTTCCTCTCCCTGCTGAGTAGTAAGTAAAGGGAGGGAAGAAGCAGAGGCTGGCCTAGGGCTCAGCAATGGAATGTCTGTAGGTGCAGGGCCTAAGGGCCATAAAGACCTGCAGTAAAGAATTGATGAATGTCTGCCAATCTGGAATAGCTTGAGGCGAGGGCTCAAGTGTTTGTTTTTTTTTTTTGTTTTTTTCTTAGTTAGTGCTGGCCTACGAGTGGGCCTAGTAACTGCGGTCTGGGCTGGGGCAGGAGTCTCGGTAGGCCGACCAAGTACTGGATACCGCTAGACGTCGGTCAAGGCTGGTGTCCACGTCGGCTCCGCTGACGTGCTCTCTGTAGCTGCAGTAGTGGCTTCTTCCAGAAGATCCTTAGAAGCTGATGGTAGAATTGGCTGTCCCTCAGCCCCTACAATCGGTAGTCAGCAGGATGTCCGATGGCGGAGCGGCAATGGGAGTAGGCCTGGAAACCTTGGCCTTCTCCCTCGGTTGTTCGGTTTGGGTGGCAGACTCTGGATCCATCCTGCGAGCAAGGCGTTTCAATCTTTAATTCTCAAGATACAAATTTAAAGCTGGCAGATGGTTGCGGAGGGTTTTTGGTACTAATGACTGACAAATGGAGCAGGGCTTATGGTTGTGCTTCTCACCTAAGTAAAACACTCACTTGTCGTGTAAATCCTTATGCAGTATCTGATGCCCACAATTACATTTGCTCTTTTTCTCAGACATCGGTTAAATAGCCGAGACAAAACCTACAGCAACCAAGCTCAAGTAAAAAGAAAAATGAAAACCCAATCGACTAAGGAGCGGAACGGTTGAAGTGTATGTTGTCTGCGGCTGAAAAGTTCTGAGGTCTGCACGTGTAGACGTCACATTTACAGTCCCTGGATTATGGCCCTATGTGTGACGTCCCACGGACCTACAGCAGTCAGACTTAAGCTTTTGTATAGGAGTTGATGTCAGATCACCTGAGGGATATGAATAGAAGGACATCACTGTTTCCTCACTGAAAACCTAATGGAGAGATGCAACATCAGCAAGCAAGGAGAGTAGTAGTGCTGAAAAGTACAGTTGTGTACACTTACCATAAATGTAGATATTCGAGTGTATTCACTGTTGCAGTCATTACATTTGAGTAATCTGCTAGCAGGTTGCCCCTCAGTCGGCCTGAATAACAAAGTCTTGGGGCCTGCATCAGTTTCTGTCTCCTCTTTCATGATGTCAGGTCGTCAGGGGTATAAAACATGCAGCCGACACCATTTTATTCAGTTTTTCTTGCCCCAGATGTCAGGTGCCCCCCAAATGGGGAGCAAATATATAAACAGCAATATATGTAAATGTACTTTTAGCAACATAAACTTTACTTCATCTAAAAGCAAATACACCACAAAGGCTTTAAAATATATATAGTGAAGGAAAGAGAAGTTATAGAAAAGGGGGGTGGCGGGTGGGTAACCTGGACTGCAACAGTGAATACACTCAAACATCTACATTTATGGTAAGTGTACACAACTGTACTATGTTCTTCGTGTTTCACTGTTGCAGTCATTACATTTGGGTAGAATCCCAAAGCTATGGATGGGAGGATGGAACTAAATAGCATTAGGAGCAGCTATAAGGCCCTTCAGAACTGCAGTGGCAAAGCCTGCCCTGGATTTGGAGAAGAGGCGCAAATGATAATGCTTTGTGAAGGTATGAGCAGAGCTCCAAGTAGCAGCTTCTAGAATGTCTTTGGTTGGAACTCCCCTGTGAAAGGCTGCTGAGGTAGAGACAGCCCTGGAGGAATGTGACCTGATTCCCTTGAGCACAAGTTTACCATGGTACAAGTAGCAGAAACGAATGCAGTGGCTTATCCACTTAGAAATAGTCTGCTTTGATATAGCCTTCCCCTCTGATCCTGAAGCAAATGCCACCAGTAGTTGCTCAGACTTTCTTAGAGATTTGGTCCTGTTTAAGTAGAATCTTGTCTGTGTATGCCCAATGAATGCAGAATCCGCTCCCCTCTGTTCTGCGGATTTGGGTAAAAAGTTGGCAGGTGAATTATTTGGTTAAGAGCCACAGTGGATACCACCTTAGGCATAAAGGAAGGATTGGTCCTGAAGGACACCCTGTCCGGGTAAAATGTAATAAAAGGCTCAACAGCCATGAGAGCCTGTAGTTCTGAAACCCTTCTTGCTGAAGTGATTGCCAAGAGGAAAGCTGTTTTCCAAGATAAAAATTTTATATCCACAGTAGCTTCTGGTTCAAAAGTAGGCATGGTGAGTTTTTCCAGCACAAAATTGAGGTCCCATGCAGGAGTTGGTGATGATCTGGGAGGCCTTAAATTTTTGGCCCCTCTAAGATGATGTTTTAGCAGAGGATGAGAAAAGAGAGGAGGCTCCGTGTTGTAATGAGCCGAGATACCAGAAACATGGATTTTTACTGAAGAAAAAGATAGGCCCTTGTCAAGTATTGTAAAATCGGAGGGATATTTGGCTTTGCTGTGTTCGTTCCTTGTGCTTGGTTCCAAGCACAGAATCTCTTCCATTTATCAGCATAAGATTTTTTAGTACTAGGCTTTCTGGCTTCCAAAATGACATCCATCACAGATTTACTGAGAGGTGTTGTTTGAATAATTAAATGATCAGCCATGCTGCAAGGTTCAAAGTTTGGAGCAGTGTGTGCAGAATCTGATTGTTCTGCTGAGACAGTAGATGAGGTATTTGAGGCAAGTACCAAGGAGGGAGTTGAGACATATTTCTTAGAATTGGGTACCAGTCCTGGCGAGGCCAGTCCGGTGCAATCAGGATCATTTTTGGTTTTTCCTGTCTGACTTTTAGTAAGACCTTGGAGAGAAGAGTCAGAGGGGGAAAGGCATAGACTGATCGTTTTTTCCAACTGAAGGATAGGGCATCCACTTTCAATGCTTGTCTGTGGTAAGTCCTTGTGCAGAATTTGTCCAGTTGATAATTTTGGGGAGAGGCAACTAGATCTATGTCTGGGCTCCCCCACTTCTGCGTTACCATGCTGATGATTTGTGGATCCAATTTCCACTCGTGCGGGTCCATAAGATTTCTGCTTAGGTCTGCCAGAGTATTTTGTTTTCCTGGCAGGAACTGAGCTTGAAGATGTACTTGGTAAGTCAAAGCTGTGTTCCACAATGCCATGGCTAGTCTGCAAAGGGGGTAGGAATGTGTACCCCCCTGCTTGTTTATGTACCACATAACTGTGGTGTTGTCCGTCTTTATCAGTAGTTGTCCTGGATGAAGTAAATCCTTGAAGGCTGTCAGAGCATTCTGAACAGCTAGGATCTCTTTCTGGTTGATATGCAGTTGCATTTGTTTTGGCCTCCATATGCCCTGAATGCATCTCCCCACCAGGTGGGCCCCCCCTCAAGCATAGTCTGATGCATCTGTAGTTAGGATTTGGGTGGCAGGGGGTAGAGTGAATGACCGTCCCCTTGTTTTGGTGACATGTCTCTGCCCACCAAAGAAACTCCTGTTGTAGGCAGGGAATGAGAGGAATCATTGTTTCCAGACTGTGACAATGTTGACTCCATAAACTTTTTAGGTACCATTGAAGTTTCCTCATATGCAATCTTGCATATGGAATTAGTAGAATGCAGGATGTCATGAACCCTAAAGCCTGCAGAATTTGTCTTGCAAATAACTGGGTTTTTGTTGCCATCTGTTTGAAGTATGTTGTTAGTTGCCTTTGCTTGTCTGGCATAATGTAAGCCATCTGGGCAGTTGTATAAAAGCTTGCACCCAGGAAAGTAATTTGAGAGGGTACCAGTTGGGATTTCTTTTCATTTATTGTGTACCCTAGGCATGTTAGAAGCCTTTTTACAAACGCCAGATGTTGACGAAGAATGTCCTTGTTCTCTGCTTGAATGAGACAGTCGTCAAGGTAAGGATAAATTTGCATACTTCTTTGTCTGCAAAATGCAATTACTGGTGCCAGGCACTTTGTAAAGACCCTGGACGCAGTAGATAACCCAAAGGGCAGTGCAGAGAACTGGTAATGCAAAAAGCCTGCCTTGAAGCGTAGGTATTTTCTGCACGATTCCCTTATTGGGATATGCAGGTACGCCTCTTAAGTCTAGAGTCACTAACCAAGCGTTCCTTCCCAGCATAGGCAGTAACTGTTGTAAAGTCAGCATTTTGAATTTTGGAATGTCCAGGAACGTGTTCAAAATCGATACGTCCAGTATTGGATGCCAAGCATGGTCTTTTCTGGGTACCAGGAAAAGTCTTGAATAAAAACCTTGTCCTTTTTCCTGTTCTGGTACTGGTTGAATAGCCTCCATGAGGGACGTAATTTGTTTCTGAGCCTCTGCCCACGGATTTTGTGGCAGATCTGGCCAACCGTTTGGAATTGGCAAAGTATGGAAATGAAATCTGTACCCCTGGGATACTATGTTTAATACCCACTTGTCCTGGGTATTTAACTGCCAATTTTGAGCATGAAGTGCTAATTTCCCCCCCAAGGAGGCTGCCAAAAGATAAGTACTTGCTGAAGGTAGAGGAAAGTCATTGAGACTGCTTACTGTAGGGTTGTGCTTTGTTTCCTCCAGATTTGGAGGTGGAGGCACCCCATTGCTTTGAACTGTAAGAACCCTGTGATTGGTATCTAGAGCCTTTTGAGCATCTGGATTTGCCTTGAGAGGCTCTGTTGGACACAGGAGAGGGCCAATTTTTAGTAGGCCAGTGTCTACTGAACCTGGGTGGCTGCACTTGTAGGAAATATTTTACAGTTTACATAGATTTAGCTTCGTCTTCCATTTTCTTTAAAACCTCTTCCGCCTTATTATCAAACAGAGTATCATGCTGTAAAAGGGCATCCAACAATTTAGCTTTAACATGATCAGGCAAATTTTGCTCCTTGAGCCAGGCATGCCTTCTAATCACAGATCCAGTAACTGCGGCCCTGCAAGAGGCCTCCAAGGAATCAAAACCACATTGCAAAGTATGCTTTCCAACCTGTTCTGCTGCATGCAATAATTCCTGTAATTCTTTATTTTCCACACAATCAGAAATCAACATAATTTTCTGTTTCAATAAGCCCATAACATGCTGTTGATATTTACGCATATGAAACTGGCAGTTTAAGGCCCTAATTGCCAAGGTTGCAGACGTATAAACCTTCACTCCCCATCTATCCAGCGCCCTGGAATCTCTATCAGAGGGGGTAGGATATTTGGCTGTAGAGGCCTTTACACCTTTGGGACCCTGTGAGATAGTCTCAGGATCAGCAGCAGGATTTTTGAATAGAAATTTGTGGGAGTCAGGAACCCTGCAATATCTGTCTGGCTTACTAGGAGCCAGAGGTAGGGAATCAGGAGCCATGCTTGATTCCGAAAACACAATCAATGTCTAATACAGGAGGTATTGCCAAAGGCCTATGCTGAGGAAGAAGGAAATCCCTAAGCCTCTTTTTTGATTCAGAGAAATCTTGACTCTCCCAATGAAAATGTTGCCTTAAAGTGTGCAAGGTTTCTCCAAAAGAATAATCCTCAGGAGGAGATGCAGATGGGATGGATTCTTCTGTATCTGAATCCTCATAGGGTGGAATAGAAAATTCCTGATCAGAAGAAATGGAAACCTGATCTGAAGATTCATAATCAGTGTCTTGCCTAGGCCTCTTAGCAGGGGGGGTTGGGAACCCATGATCAATGTAATTAAGTCCTCAGCCATTTTGATCATCTGTTTTTTAGGCATAGAGGCCTGAGCACGTGGCTCATGCGTCGGTTTTTTAGACTTAGATGTTTTTGATCTTGTTTTTGAAGCTGGCGTCAGTTTTATATAAAAATGTTGAGGCCTGAAAACACCCTCAGAAGCCGGTGCCTGCTCAGCGGCTCCGGACCCATCCAAGGGAAAGACATCTGCGAGTTCAATACTCTGAGAATCTCGCAGCATACCGGACTCCGCATGGGTCTTGGTAGAGGCCTGCAACTCAAAAGTAGTGGGTATCAGGGGCTGTGAAAGCGCCTCACTAAGTACTGGCAAACTGGCGACTGGCTTAGGAGAAGCTTAGTCTGTTTTGGACCTCGATGGTCTGTCTTTTTCTTTGCGTTTTTTGTGAACTCTGATAGTCGGATTGCTAACCGATGACATTTCAGGGTAATTAAATCTGGATCCAAAATATTTTGAAGCAAAAATATACAGACGCTTAATAGTGCATTGGTTAAATCTAGCACAAAACAGACAGCAAGGCAGGTTATGATCTGGGCCTAGGCAAGGTATACATTACAAATGAAAATCCTTATTAGGTATTTGCTTCCCATAAGTAATGCAATTATTAACTTTAACTGACATTGGTAAGGAGCAAGAAAAAGTTTCCCCAATGGGGTACTTAGCTTTAGTTGAAGACTTCGGTTCTGAAACTTGAATGCGAAAATTTCAGGAGTCGGCCGACCGGCACTTGCGAACTGCTTCTGCTTCGGGCACCGCGCGGCAAGAAAGACTGAATAAAATGGCGTCTGCTGCATGTTTTATACCCCCTGATGACATGACATCATGGAAGAGGAGACAGCAACCGACGCAGGACCCAAGACTTTGTTATTCAGGCCGACTGATGGCAACCTGCCAGCAGATTACCCAAATGTAATGACTGCAACAGCGAAACACAAAGAACATCTGAATTCATCCTCAAGTCTTGGTGAGTACCTTCGTGAAGTGGACCCTGTTTTTCACAAAATCTCACCAAGGTGACACTGATATATAGACTGTATTTATGTAGCATATACGATGGACAGAAGTAAGTCAAAAACAAAAAAAAGATAGCTGGGTACACAAGACCCAGGATAAAAAAGTGCCCAATCCTGGTAGGCGCACTGGTGTCAGGACTGGAAAAAATGACAGTGTAGAATCCACAAAATACAGAAACATTCCTACAATTGGGTCAGGCGAAGCTCAGGGAGAGGATGACCCCCCTGTTATACAAAGAAGTAGCAGTCCACAAAAACAACAAAAAATGATTGGCCAAAGAAGAGCCATAAAGATGATACAGTGGACAGTTGAGGATAAGAAACATTATGTATTGTTACTATTACGTAAAAAGCCCAGAATTTCCAGACAAAAGATGTACAAAACGATTAAGAGAGAAATTAGAGGAAAGAAAAATACTTCCGCAAGAAAAACTGTCACAAGCTTCAAATAAAGATTTGTGTTCATTAATACAAGAGTTTTGAAAAACAGTATATAGATCAAGAAACTTTGATCTCTTTGGAAAAAGAAGCATCTGAGGAAGTGAGAAAATATAAACAAAACCTAGGAGATATTTGAAAAATATAAAAAAGAAATATGGACATGGGAAAGAAAGATTTGATATGGTGCAATATTTACGGAAAGGAGAAAGCCAAGTTAACTAATATAGAGAAGGCAGATATTCAAAGAAAACTACAGGCAAAGACATCCAGATAAGGAAAATTTCACAATAAAAAGATTAATAGCAATAAAATCAACCAGAGTATAAGCTGTGAGTGAGGCAATGGTGTTTCCTAGTACATCCAAGCAACAACAGATCAGTCCATATAAAAAGCAATTTTATTTTATAAAAACAGATAAGCGCTTTCACTACAAGAGCTTCATCAGATCTATGGTAAAACACTGAAAACCAGGGTATAAAAGCAGTATTAATTAATCAATCAACCTATCTGATGAAAGGTTTAATCAAGCCTTAAAGCAGCACTGATGTAATCAAAAAATAAAAATAAACTTACACAAAAAGTATACAAATAAATTGATGTGTTCATTAATACAAGAGTTTTGAAAAACAGTATATAGGTACAAACCATCAAATCTTATAACATGGGAGGCGATGCTCTCTTCGCCAACTCTATAGGTAAGATTTGGAACTCCCTCCCTAATAACCTTAGACTTTCCACCTCCCCTTCTCAATTCAAAAAAAATCTAACTCAATTCTTTAAGGCCAATGGCTATGTTCATGCGGAAAACCAGATTAGTTTCTTCCTGAGCGACCACTTATCCTACCATACTTGAACTAATCTGGGCTTCCTGTTGCCTTGAATCCAACCATTACTTAGCTGACCATTAATCCACCTGTTTCTGCAGCAGTATTTTTGTTCCTTCATCCTCCCTTAATATGTTACTATGGCTGTGATGTTGTACCAGAGTGTAATAACTCTATTGCTGCTTTACTGTATCTTTGTATAACTGAGTAGACCTTAGTTGCCCAATTGTTAATCATATCTAATCTAATGAAAACTTAATAATGTGAATTAACATCTGTCTCTCCATCTCATCTATGGATTTGTAAACCTACTTGTATATTATGTCTGTGGAGCTTTTTCTGTCTCTGCATCTGTCTCTCCATTCTCATATATGTATTTTGTAAACCTACGTGTATATTGTTATGTCTGTGGAGCTTTTCTCCCCGGGCCTCCGCTGAAAAAGGACATGTATCCAGTCGGACTATCCCGGTCAACAAATGTAAAATAAATAAATATAAAATAAAATAAATAAATGTGTACTACATAAATTCATATGTAAAAACATAATTGACCAAACATGTCTATAAATACAAATACTTATATATTAAAAATACTTATATATTAATTACATATTAAAATACACATGAAAATATGCAAAATAATATTTCAATTCACTTCACATTCCTGCACTGCTTCAGTCTGGGTTTAATTGAGGCTCGTTCATTGAGACCTGATCCAGAATCAGCTCTCAATAAGATTATCCATTCACATTCCCTACTCTCGGTGTAGTTCACAACATCACCTCCCCTCTTATTCGGTGTAATAACTTCTAAAACCTTAAATGAGAAAGTGTGTCCTTCTCCAAACAAAGTAACATGTTTTGCTAAGGCATTGCTTTGTGTACCTTTCCTAATGTGGTATATATGCTCTCTCATTCTGTCACGCAAAGGGCAGTTAGTTTTCCCAACGTAGAAAGAGTTGCATGAGCTGCAAGTAGCCAAATATACCACATGGGGTGTCCTGCAATTAGCCTCAATGGTTGTATTAAAAATTGCGTGTGTATCTGGATGCAAGAAACTAATGCTTTCATCTATATAAGAACAGAAGTTGCAACACTTGCAGGGCCTAGTATGTCCAGTGCACCTGACTTTTATCAAATTTGGGATAGCAGAGTAATTTCTTTAAATTATTCTTATTCCTATAGATGAAACGAGGTTCATCCCCCACTATCTCTCTTATTTCTTCATCAACATGTAAAACACCCCAATATTTATCAATAATCTCCTTAACCTTCCAATAATCTGATGAATAATAAGTAGTGAACTTAACTTCCGAATGACTTCTATATTCCCTCATATCTTGTTGGGAACATCTAGGTCCAAAATATGGTGAGGAAGGCTGTAGTCGTACGGAGTTCACAAGCTTCCCATAAATATTGATTAACCTCTCCATCACCATATCCCCTGTGTGTCAATCTATCTCTAAGGTCATTTAACTCAACATTAAGGCCCTCTTCCATAGGGTTCAGCCTAGAGGCTCTGATCGCCTGACCCTTCATTATATTCCTGAATACAAATGGTGGATGCATACTGGATCTCATAAGTAGCAAGTTACTATAACAGGATTTACGATCCACCCCCGTGTTTATCATGCCACTAGGAAGCTTCTCTATATACAGATCTAAGTATGATATTTTCTGATCTGAGTACTGCATTGTAAACTTAAGGCAGGTGGTCAAAGTGTTCATAATCGAAAACATAGTCTGTAACTGTAGATCTGTTCCCTTCCAAAGAAGGAAGAGATCGTCTATAGTGTCGATAAAAAATCACATGTGCTTTAAATAATATCTCATGAAACAACACATGTTCCTCCCGATATGCCAGAAACATGTTGGCGTAGCTGTTGGCACAAGGTGTGCCCATAGCTACGCCATCTAGTTGTCTGTATATCGTGTCTTTAAACATAAATAAATTATTTTCAAGTATCAATTCTAAAAAATGGACTATCAAGTCTATGTCAACTGCTGTATATTCACGATGTTCCTTTAAATATTCAGAAACATCATTCGGAAGTTAAGTTCACTACTTATTTTTCATCAGATTATTGGAAGGTTAAGGAGATTATTGGTAAATATTGGGGTGTTTTACATGTTGATGAAGAAATAAGAGAGATAGTGGGGGATGAACCTCGTTTCATCTATAGGAATAAGTATAATTTAAAGAAATTACTCTGCTATCCCAAATTTGATAAGAGTCAGGTGCACTGGACATACTAGGCCCTGCAAGTGTTTCAACTTCTGTTCTTATATAGATGAAAGCATTAGTTTCTTGCATCCAGATACACATGCAATTTTTAATACAACCATTGAGGCTAATTGCATGACACCCCATGTGGTATATTTGGCTACTTGCAGCTCATGCAACTCTTTCTATGTTGGGAAAACTAACCGCCCTTTGCATGACAGAATAAGAGAGCATATATACCACATTAGGAAAGTTACACAAAGCAATGCCTTAGCAAAACATGTTACTTTGTTTGGAGAAGGACACACTTTCTCATTTAAGGTTTCAGAAGTTATTACACCGAATAAGAGGGGAGGTGATGTGAACTACACAGAGAGTAGGGAATGTGAATGGATAATCTTATTGAGAGCTGATTCTGGATCAGGTCTCAATGAACGAGCCTCAGTTAAACCCAGATTGAAGCAGCGCAGGAATGTGAAGTTAATTAAATTATTATTTTGCGTATTTTCATGTGTATTTTAATATGTAATTAATATATAAGTATTTTTAATATACAAGTATTTGTATTTATAGACATGTTTGGTCAATTATGTTTTTACATATGAATTTATGTAGTACACATCAATTTATTTGTATACTTGTTTGTGTGAGAGTTTATTTTTATTTTTTGATTACATCAGTGCTGCTTTAAGGCTTGATTAAACCTTTCATCAGATAGGTTGATTGATTAATTAATACTGCTTTTATACCCTGGTTTTCAGTGTTTTACCATAGATCTGACGAAGCTCTTGTAGTGAAAGCGCTTATCTGTTTTTATAAAATAAAATTGCTTTTTATATGGACTGATCTGTCGTTGCTTGGATGTACTAGGAAACACCATTGCCTCACTCACAGCTTATACTCTGGTTGATTTTATTGCACTTATCGTTGAAGTGAGGCATTAACCTGTTGCTGCAGCAGTCATTTGGTTTTTATGCTTTTTTATATATTTTGTCTTGGTGCCATCAGGGGTGAGTTCTGGTTTTGATATGCCTGACACTGAGTTGGAATATGTCCCGCGAGGTGAAAACCGGGGGAGTGAAGCGCTACAAAAAAGATTTTGCCAATACCTTCAAGGTACAACCAAGATTTCTTGGTACATTGAGGATACGGCGAGTCCTGATGACGTTAATGGTGAGTCCGTTGACTCTGATAGATTGTATAAGCTACTCGATGATATAGAGAAGGCGTTCATGAAATTAAAATGCCTGCAAACCCAAAGGCTGCATTTCCAGTTTTGCTTAGACCGGAAAATTATTCCACGTGGTCCGAGGGTTTTCACTATGCAGAGTCAAGGCAGAGAATATCTGGACTTACTTGCGAGATGGCAGCTGTTGAACATAGAGGTAAGCCGAAAATATTTAGAGCTGCTTATAGACTTTTTTAAACCAGAGGACGCAGCATTAGCGGAGAGTATTGAGTATAAACAGAAATCTCTCTTTAGAGACTTTCCTTTTAAACTGGTGCAACCGTTATTTGAGAACTTATTGGATGGTGTGTCTGCTTTTGAGAGAAATCTTCTGCAGCAGAAGAGGCATAAGGCAACAAGGGACATAAACGATTTCAAACGTGATCATGTCTTTGTATGGCCCAGATATGGACAAGATAATACGACAGACTCTGTGGTTGCACCTATGGATGTAAACCACATAGGATGTATTAATGTTGACCCACTGAATTGTGATATGAATGTGAATGTTAAACAATTGAACACCAACAGTAAATTAAGACAATGGCCCTAAGGGTACTGCAACCAATGTCATTGCTTTAAACGATGATATTAACCAATGTGGTAGTGATAATACTATTATTCCTAAGGATGGGCTTGACACAATAGCACTTAATGACACGTCCAATTGCAATGTAGGAGTTTTGGTTCCCACTAACACTGACTCTACAGATGTCATACATCTCGTGCATTCGAGTGTCCGTTCTGGAATGAATTTATACCCTGATGTACGTATTGTAAAGGATAAATCAATAGAAGTTGAATCTGACATTGTAGTTAGACCCAAAGTGCTGAAAAATTCAGCAAGGCAAAGTATCAATGAGAATCAGTGTTTACCTCTTCCTTTGCCAGTACGCATGGAGAAAGGTCCGAGGAGGACACGCTCCATGAGTCGTGGCAGGCAGAAAAGGAAGCTTTCAGGGGATGTTCCAGTTCATCAAACATTAAAGAAAATGTGGAACAGCAAACATTGATACATAACACATCCAAAATTACATTAACTACAGATGACATAATATTATTAGAGAAGGGATTGAATTTTATTCCCAGAAGTCATAGTAGGTTAGTTCACACAGTGCTTGATGAAGTTATTTTGCAGAAGTTTAATGCTTAAGCTTATATATAAAGGGACAACTGATGAACCAATTGAAAGAAGGCAACTAGCTTTCAAGAATCTAAGTGAATATGTACCAATACACCACCCCCTAGTAGAAGCTTTTTTCAAGCTGACTGAGGATGAGCTATATGAATATTATGGCAATAGGAATAGGAGTAGTAAACCCTGGAGACAAGACAATCTTACATTTAAGGAGAGGCAGAGTCTTAAGAAATTACAGGATGATCCCAATATCATTATAAGACCTGCTGATAAGGGTGGTCGATTAGTTGTAATGGACATGTTGCATTATACTACTTCCATGGAATCTATGTTAAGTGACAGTTTCTATGAAACTATAAACTCCGATGATGTATGTGGTATTATTACGTACATCAGTGACACATTGTTGGATATTTTTAAAGGTCACTTAATAGAAAAAGAGTTATATGACTACTTGACAATAAGAAAACCGCTTATCCCGAGTATCCACGGGCTACCCAAGATACATAAAGACCTTCGTAAACCACCTATGAGACCAATAGTTTCAGGCAGAGGCTGGGTTACTGAACATTTGTCTGTATATGTAGAGAAGCATCTCAGAGTGGTCTTGAACAAAAATGTTTATGTGTTAAGGGATTCTAAACAGTTTTTAACTGAGTTGTATGACTGTATCAAACAACATGAAGAGATGGATGGTATCCTTTTTGTTACCTTTGATGTGCAGTCCCTCTTCATCATTATTCCTAATGGGTTAGGTCTCGCTTATGTTTCTGAATATTTAAAGGAACATAGTGAATATACAGCAGTTGACAGACTTGATAGTCCATTTTTTAGAATTGATACTTGAAAATAATTTATTTATGTTTAAAGACACGATATAAAGACAACTAGATGGCGTAGCTATGGGCACACCTTGTGCCAACAGCTACGCCAACATGTTCCTGGCATATTGGGAGGAACATGTGTTGTTTCATGAGATATTATTTAAAGCACATGTGATTTTTTATCGACGCTTTGTAGACGATCTCTTCCTTCTTTGGAAGGGAACAGATCTACAGTTACAGACTATGTTTTCGATTATGAACACTTTGACCACCTGCCTTAAGTTTACAATGCAGTACTCAGATCAGAAAATATCATACTTAGATCTGTATATAGAGAAGCTTCCTAGTGGCATGATAAACACGGGGGTGCATCGTAAATCCTGTTATAGTAACTCGCTTCTTACGAGATCCAGTATGCATCCACCATTTGTATTCAGGAATATAATGAAGAGTCAGGCGATCAGAGCCTCTAGGCTGAACCCTACGGAAGAGGGCCTTAATGTTGAGTTAAATGACCTTAAAGATAGATTGACACACAGGGGATATGGTGATGGAGAGGTTAATCAATATTTATGGGAAGCTTGTGAACTCCGTACGACTACAGTCTCACCATATTTTGGACCTAGATGTTCCCAACAAGATGTGAGGGAATATAGAAGTCATTCGGAAGTTAAGTTCACTACTTATTTTTCATCAGATTACTGGAAGGTTAAGGAGATTATTGGTAAATATTGGGGTGTTTTACATGTTGATGAAGAAATAAGAGAGAGAGTGGGGGATGAACCTCGTTTCATCTATAGGAATACGAATAATTTAAAGAAATTACTCTGCTATCCCAAATTTGATAAAAGAGTCAGGTGCACTGGACATACTAGGCCCTGCAAGCGTTGCAACTTCTGTTCTTATATAGATGAAAGCATTAGTTTCTTGCATCTAGATACATACGCAATTTTTAATACAGCCATTGAGGCTAATTGCATGACACCCCATGTGGTATATCTGGCTACTTGCATCTCATGCAACTCTTTCTACGTTGGGAAAACTAACCGCCCTTTGCGTGACAGAATGAGTGAGCATATATACCACATTAGGAAAGGTACACAAAGCAATGCCTTAGCAAAACATGTTACTTTGTTTGGAGAAGGACACACTTTCTCATTTAAGGTTTTAGAAGTTATTACATCGGATAAGAGGGGGGGAGGTGTGAACTACACCGAGAGCAGGGAATGGGAATGGATAATCTTATTGAGAGCCGATTCTGGATCAGGTCTCAATGAACGAGCCTCAATTAAACCCAGATTGAAGCAGCGCAGGAATGTGAAGTAAATTGAAATATTATTTTGCATATTTTCATGTGTATTTTAATATGTAATTAATATATAAGTATTTTTAATATATAAGTATTTGTATTTATAGACATGTTTGGTCAATTATGTTTTTACATATGAAGTTATGTAGTACACATCAATTTATTTGTATACTTGTTTGTGTGAGAGTTTATTTTTATTTTTTGATTACATCAGTGCTGCTTTAAGGCTTGATTAAACCTTTCATCAGATAGGTTGATTAATTAATACTGCTTTTATACCCTGGTTTTCAGTGTTTTACCATAGATCTGACGAAGCTCTTGCAGTGAAAGTGCTCATCTGTTTTTATAAAATAAAATTGCTTTTTATATGGACTGATCTGTCGTTGCTTGGATGTACTAGGAAACACCATTGCCTCACTCACAGCTTATACTCTGGTTGATTTTATTGCACTTATCGTTGAAGTGAGGCATTAACCTGTTGCTGCAGCAGTCATTTGGTTTTTAAAAAGATTAATAGCACAAAGATGTAGTGTAGAAAAGACGATTAGTAAAGCAGAAGTTAAAGAAACAGAAGTTGAAGTTATGGAGTGCCTGCGAAGTGAAGGATTTAATGTAGAAGGTCTAAAACAGACTACATCACATCATGATGGAGCCCCCAGAATAAGGAAACGCAAGATCAGGAGACATGTGAAGAAGAAATATGGAGATGGGAAGGGAAGAGAGATTTAATATGGTGTAATATTTATGCAAAGGAGAAAGCAAAACTAACCAATATAAAAAGAGCAGTACCAAAAATATTTGAAGTAAATATAGGCAAAGGAATCCGGATATGGAAAACTTTACAATACAAAAAATAAGACTAAGATGAAAAGTAGAAAAAGAGATTAGTAATGAAGAAGTCAAAGAAATAGAAATTGAGGTTATGGAACAGCTGCAAAGAGAAGGATTCAGTGTAGAAAATCAAATGCAGAAAGCACTAAAACATGATATAGCACTGGATATACAAATTATGGGTAAAAGTACAGTTGTGTACACTTAATAAAATGTAGATGTTAGAGTGTAATCACTGTTGCAGTCATCACATTTGAGTTATCTGCCTGCACGTAGCCCTCAGCCGGCCTGAATACCAGAGTCTTGGATTCCTGAGTCGGATACTGTCTCATCTTCCATGATGTCAGGTCGTCAGGGGTATAAAACACGCAGCTGACGCCATTACATCAGTTTTCCTTGCCCCAGATGTCAGGTGCCCCCACAATGGGAACCAATTATATGTTATGGTACCCCTCTATCAAAAAGCAAATACACCAGAAAGCTTAAATACACCAAAGGAGGAGGAAATGTAGAGCCAAGAGAAGTCAGGGGGTTGGAGGGAGGGTAACCAGTACTGCAACAGTGAATACACTCTAACATCTACATTTATGGTAAGTGTACACAATTGTACTATGTTTGTCTTTCACTGTTGCAGTCATCACATTTGGGTTGATTCCCAAAGCTAAGGAAGGGAGGAGGAAGTTAGAGAGCATTAGGGCCAGCTATTAAGCCCTGCAAGACTGCAGTGGCAAAACCAGCAATGGATTTAGAAAAAAATAGGCATGTGGTAATGCTTGGTGAAGGTATGTACAGAGCTCCATGTAGCAGCTTCTAGGATGTCCCTGGTAGGGACACCTCTGAGAAAGGCTGTAGAGGTAGATGCAGTTCTGGTGGAATATGATCTTATCCCCTGTGGGGTAGGTTTTCCATGATGCTTATAGCAGAAATGAATACAATGGGCTATCCATTTAGAACTGGATTGCTTTGAAATGGCCTTCTCCTCTGCCCCTGCAGCAAAGCCAACTAGCAGCTGTTCAGATTTTCTGAGGCACTTAAGTTGTCTGTGCACGTCCAAAGAGTGCAGTATTCGGTCTCCTTTGTTTTGTGGATTGGGGAAAAAAGGTAGGCAAATGAATGGACTGATTAAGGGCCACACTAGACACCACCTTGGGCATAAAGGAAGGATCAAGTCCGAGGGAAACCCTGTCTGCATGGAAGACAATGAAAGGCTCCACTGCCATGAAAGCCTGTAATTCAGACACACGTCTTGCTGAAGTGATGGCTAGAAGGAAGGCTGTTTTCCAAGAAAGGAATTTCAACTCTGCAGTTGCAGCTGGCTCAAAAGGAGGGAGAGTGAGCTTTTCCAATACAAAGTTAAGGTCCCAGGCTGGAGTAGGGGCTCTCCTGGGGGGGGGGGGGTCTTACATTTTTGGCCCCTCTAGGGAATTGCTTTAGTGGGGGGTGGGAGAAGAGGGGTGGTTCAGTATTATAATGTGCTGAAATGGCAGAGGCATGAATTTTAATTGATGAGAAAGAGAGGCCCTTGTGGAGCATTTCTGTTAAGTGCTGAAGTATATGAGGTAAGCTGAGCACCATTGTGCCCATCCCCCCCTGGCTCCAGGAACAGTATCTTTTCCACTTTTTAGCATAGGATTTTCTAGTACTAGACCTCCATGCCTCGAGAATGACATCTAGCACCTGCTTACTGAGGGATGCTATTGGAGAGCTCAAGGAATTAGCCAGGCTGCAAGGTTCAGGGTTTGAAGCTAAGGGTGCAGAATCTGGCCCGCCTGCTGGGACAGCAGGGAAGGGGTCTGAGGCAGGTGCCATGGTTCCAGCAGTGTCATACTGCACAAGAAGGGGTACCAGTGTTGGCGTGGCCAGTCTGGTGCAATCAGTATTTTCCTTGGCTTGTCCTGTTTGATCTTTAGCAGAACCTTTGAGAGGAGAGCAGAAGGGGAAGGCATAAACTGAGAGGCTTTCCCAGGTAAAGGACAGGGCCATCCACTTTCCAAGCTTGACTGTGGGAAGTCCTTGTACAGAATTTGTCTAATTGGTAGTTCTGAGGGGAGGCAAACAGGTCCATCTCTGGAGTCCCCCATTTGTTTCTCAAGAGGTTGAATATTTTTGGTTCCAGTTTCCATTTGTGTGGGTCCATGAGATTTCTGCTTAGGTCGTCTACCAGAGAATTTAGCTTGTCTGGCAGGAATTGAGCCTGTAGGTGCACTTGGTAGCTCAAGGCTGTGTTCCACAGAGGCATGGCTAGTCTGCAGAGAGGGTACGAGTGGGTTCCCCCCTGCTTATGTACCACATAACTGTGGTGTTCTGTCTTTACTAATAATTGTCCTGGAAGAATGTGGTCTTTGAAGCCTGTCAGGGAATTCTGTACAGCTAACATTTCTTTTTGGCTGATATGCAGGTGCATCTCTCTCTGGTTCCATTTGCCCTGAATGCACTGCCCTGCCAAGTGAGCCCCCTATGTATAGTCTGATGCGTCTGTTGTTAGGGTTTGGGCAGCAGGGGGAAGAGTAAGAGAGAGCCCCTTGTTGTGGTAGCAGGCCTCCGCCCACCAAATAAACTTTGCCTTTATACAAAGAATGATAGGAATCATTGATTCCAGGTCCTGAGAATGTTGACACCATAGGCTTTTTAGATACCATTGTAATTTCCTCATATGCAGTCTTGCATATGGAATTAGTAGAAGGCAAGAGGCCATGTACCCCAGGGCTTGCAGAATTTTCCTTGCAGATAAGCTGGGTTTTTGTGGCCAGTAGTTTGAAGTAGGTTGTCAAATAAACCTCTTTCTCTGGAGTGAGAAAAGCCATCTGGGAAGCTATGTTCAAACTTGCTCCCAAGAATACAATCTGTTGGCAGGGTACTAGGTGAGATTTCTTTTCGTTTATGGTGTACCCAAGTGAGGTTAGAATGCCAGATGTGCAGACAATCATCCAAGTATAGGTATATTTGAATATTGCTCTGCCTGCAAAATGCAATGGCTGGAGCTAGACACTTTGTGAATACCCTGGGCGCAGTAGACAAGCCAAAAGGAAGTGCAGAGAACTGACAGTGCATGGAACCTGCCCTGAAGCATAGGTAATTCCTGCAAGATTCCCTTATTGGAATGTGCAGGTAAGCTTCCTTTAAGTCTAAGGATGCCAACCAGGCATCTTTGCCTAGCATAGGAAGCAGCTGCTGAAGTGTTAGCATTTTGAATTTGGGAATTACCAAAAAGGTGTTTAGAATAGAGAGGTCCAGACAGGATGCCAGGAGCTGTCTTTAGGGTGTACCAGGAAAAGAACCTGCTGTTGGGCCTCTGCCCACTGATTTGGGGGTAGGTCTGGCCAACCGTTTGGGGTTGGTAGGGTGTGGAAATGGAATCTGTATTCTTGAGAAACAATATTCAAAACCCATTTGCCTTGGGTAATGAGTTCCCAGTTTTTTGCATGCAGGGCGAGCTTTCCCCCTAAGGGAGCAGGCAGTTGAGCAGGGCCTAGAAGAGTTAAAGTTGTCGTTGTGCCATTTTTCCATATGCGGGTGCCTTACTATGCCCTGCTTTGGAAGTGGGAGCCCCCCTCCACTGCTTAGGCCTGTGCATAGCCTGAGAGTGTAACCTAGTTGGTCTGCTGTTCCTGGGTTTGGACTGAGGGCCTGGAAGAGACTGGAAAGGACGAATTCTTTGAAGGCCAATGTCTACTAAATCTGGGAGGCTGTACTTGCAGGAATTCTTTAACAGTTTGCATAGATTTAGCTTTTTCCTCCATCTTTTTGAGGACTTCTGCTTTGTTGCCTAACAGGCGGTCTCGGTTTAAGGGAGCATCCAGTAATTTAGCTTTAACATGATCTGGCAAGTTTTGCTCTTTAAACCAAGCATGCCTTCTAAGTACAGACCCAGTGACAGCAGCCCTGCAAGATGCTTCTAAAGAGTCAAACCCACATTGCAAAGTAGGTTTAACAACTTGTTCTGCTGAATACATTAAAACCCTGTAATTCTTTATTTTCAGCGTAGTCAGGAATCAACATAATTTTCTGTTTAAGTAGTTCCCTCTGCTGGCACTTTAACATATGAAACTGGAAGTTTAAAGCCCTAATGGCCAAGGTTGCACAAGTGCAAACCTTCTTACCCCATCTATCTAGCACCCTGGAGTCTCTATCTGATGGGGTAGGATTTTTAGCAGTAGAAGCCTTAATACCACTGGGTCCCTGTGAAATGGTCTCTGGATCCGCAATAGGATTTTTAAAAAGGAACTTGAGAATTAGGAACCCTGTAACATCTGTCAGGTTTTCTGGGAGCAGGAGGCAAAGAATTGGGCCAAACTAAATTCTGAGAAAGCATCAACAATGTCTAGTGCAAGAGGTATAGCTAAAGGCCTATGCTGAAGCAGGAGTAAGAAAACCCTAAACCTCTTTTTTGAATCAGAAAAATCCTGGTTTTCCCAGTGTAAATGCTCCCATAGAGTATGTAAGGTTTCACCAAAAGAAAAATCCTCTGGAGGGGAAGCAGAGGGAATAGAGTCCTCTGCATCAGAATCCTCATAAGTAGATAAGGGCAAATCTGGATCATCAGAAGAATCAGAAAAATCAGAATCCTGTTCAGAAGATTCATAAATAACTTCAGTCCTAGGTCTTTTAGAAGGGGGAGATTGGCTTCCCCTGATTAGAGTTATAAGATCTTCAGCCATTCTTATTTGTTTTTTTAGGCATAGAGGCCTGAGCATGCGGCCTGGGTGTCAGTTTCTTAGGCATGGTTCGAGAACTGGCCTAAATGAAGAAGGAGGCGTCGGTTTAATATGCAAGTCTATAGGCCTGAATGCACCCTCAGAAGCCGGTGCCTGCACAGCGGCTCCGGACCCATCCAAGGTAGATACATCCACAGTTGAAGCATCGCGCGGCACACTGGACTCAGAATGGGTCTCAGTAGAGGCCTGCGAGTCAGAAGTAGCGGGTATCAGGGGCTGCGAAAGCGCCTCACTGAGTACCGGCGACTGGCTTAGGAGAAGCGTCATCAGCAGCTTTGGACCTCAGCGGCCTGTCTCTGTCTATCTTTGCATTTTTTTCGGAATCCCAGTAGTCGGAAGGCTAACCGACGACATTTCTGGACAATTAAACTGAGAACCGAAATAGTTAGAAGCGAAAATATACAGACGACGGATAGTGCGCTGTTTAAATAAAGCACAAAAACAGCAGCAAGGCACGTTGTGGTCAGGGCCTAGGCAAGGAACACAGTACGAATGAAAATCTTTGAGAGGTATTTGTTTTCGACAAGAAATGCAATTATTAACTTTTACTGACATCGGTAAGGAGCAAGAAAAAGTTTCCCCAACTGGGTACTTAGCTTTAGTTGAAGACTTCGGTTCTGAAACTCGAAAACGAAAACTTCAGGAGTCAGACGACTGGCACTTGCGAACTGCTTCTGTTTCGGGGACTGCACGGCAAGAAAGACTGATGTAATGGCGTCGGCTGCATGTTTTATACCCCTGACGACCTGACATCATGGAAGAAGGGTCAGCAACCGACGCAGGACCCAAGACTTTGTTAATCAGGCCGACTGAGGGCTACTGCAAGCAGATGAGCCAAATGTAATGACTGCAACAGTGAAACACGAAGAACATCTACAGATGAGTCAAAGTAGTACAACTAAAGTTTCACAAAAGACTGCAGTTAAGCCATTCTAAAAAGCGGCAGCAGTAAAAAGCACTTTGAAAGTCTTCTCTGGAATTTGCTTGTGCTTTTATAGTCACTGAACAAATGTTACTTACACCTAACTGAAAGACAACAGTGTATGCATGTAAAATCAATGCAGTGACAGAAGCTTTAGGAAGAGAGAGGCAGACAAGCACTGCATTGTGGAATACCTAGAGGCAGACTAAACAATCAGAATTACTTCATGATGCCAGACCCGATGTGATCAGACTCAGGAATTACGTATAAAAATATTTAAAAACATGTAAATAGTCTCAGAGTAGTGTTAAAATGTAGGAAACGCCAAACCATGATGAAATAAAAATGTTTTTTCGAGTCTGTGGGTACGGATCTCCTTTAAGGATTTTCTTCAGAACTGTTGGAAGGGGTTAGGAAAAATAGTATGGTATAACCTATGGATATAATCCTATGTACCAACAAATCTTTTATGATACCTAGCCAGGCTCTTTGCTGCAGGAATAAATGATCCCCAACTGCCTTCACAGAGGGGACAGTCAGGCCTCTTTTCAGGAGCTGTGGTAGGGCCCATCTGAGAAAGAATCTCTAGATCCCCTGGTTCTGCAGACCACCTCTCCCGTGAGGGAGAGCATCTACCATTTGTGTTTCCCCCTCTGCCTCTTGGGAAACTATCTCCATGTGACTCCTGGAAAGGGACTTCTTAAACCACAATTTTCTGCCACCTCATTGATTCCTAGAGAAGGGCCTTTGAGGGGTAGAAAAACATACACCCACGGCATTCAAGGTCTTTCCATCTTGTTAACACTTGGAGTATGTGTCCTTAACTTTGGGGCCAAAAGCAGATCATCTGACAAAGGGTGCACTGATGAAAGAAGACTTAAAAGGTTCTGCAAAATCACATAAGCACATCCAGGCATGCCTCCTGATGGCTATGCCTGAACCTGCTGCCCAAGAAGCATCTTTTGCAGCATGAGAGACCAAACTCATGGATGAATTTGAGATAGACTGGAGGGTGGCCAGCTGTGAGGACATTCTGTGTCCATCCTCAGAAGACATGAACCTGGAAAAAGATTTGGTAAGCTCCTTGAGCAAATCCCTTTGCAGCCTTGTAAAATGTTTAAAGTAATTCAGCAATGTCAGAGCAAAGGTTACTGAAGCAAACACCTCCCAAATCTGTCCAATGCCCTGGACTCCCTATTAGAGGGATGGACAGAGGAATTCTGCTCTGCTAGTTCCTTATCTTGCAGCTGCAGCTACAACCGTGGCATCAACAAGAACTCTCTTGCGCCAGTGTGCATTGACTTTTGGTGGGAGCCAAGAATCTTATCCAGTCTCTTAGGGACTGGCTCAACAGTGTCCAGCTCCTTCCACAACTGCCAACAGTCTAAGTCAACAAGTTTGTCATCCAGAGGGATCACCAAATAAGTAGATGGGCCAGACATTAATGCCTCTAGGAAACACAGATTCCTCTTGGGATGGGGTATTGTAAGACCCACCACCTCTGTTTCAAGAACTCCAGGATGTCTCCTAAGGAGACATAGGTAGTGACCTGGAGGACCCCTCCTCTCATCAAAATCAGTGTCTTCTGTGATAGATTCCTAAGGGAATTTAAATGCCTCCTTTTGCATATCCTCTGGCAAGGAACTTCTCAGTGGGGTGGCATGGGGAAGTATAGTTAAAAGAATGCGCTGATGGACTGGTTGGAGATTTGCATGGGCTGCTGTCCCAGTAGAAGAGATGATCAAGGCTCAGAGCACAGAACAGTATGAGGTAGGGCTGTCAGATCTGAGGGCAGCAGGGATGTCTGTTCTCTAGGCACAGAGAAAACCCTCTCCACAACCTTGAATGAGGAATGTCTTGGATAAACAGAAGTTGACAGATCCAAAACTGAAATCTCTTGGATAGTCAGGTCCTGCAACCCCAACAGCACTCCTGAGGAGAAGTCGACCAGAGCACTCCAATGCCTTTCGGAGTCTACTCCAAGCCCATGGATCCAGTGCTGATGCTTCAGCTCTGAAACAATTAGTGCCAGTAGACTCATGGGAACAATCTTAGATGAAGAACCAACATTCTTCGGATCCGAAGTTGACACCCCTAGGAATTTCGGATCAAATGGCTCCAAAACGGAAGAACGGATTGGAGAATAAGATATCAAAGGTAAAGTGGTCAGTCATCTCACAGGCCCAGAAGGGGATGGAACCGAGAGAACTCCCATCTGTACGTATGCTTCTTAAAGGCTTCTGGAGGACTGAAGAGAAAAGGTAATGGAAAGAGGCCTACAGTGCCTTCAAAAAAATTCTCCAAGAATGGAGAGAGAGTCTGAATAAAACGGGATTTAATGGAAGTGGAGGGATATGAATCAGAGGAGATCTTGCACTTTGAGGTGTTGAGTCAAGAGACAGACGAAGACTTTTTTTAGGACCCTGGCAACGAGCCAATGTTGGGCGTTCCGGAGACCTTTTCTGAGACTCCTTGTCCTAATTAGCTTTTTCAGACTTCTTAGGGGTTTGAGGAACTGGAGGATTTCGACGGCAAAAGACCCCACAGAATCAACTTGTTTTTATACTCAATCAAGGCCCTATAATTAAAGCCAGAGCAAATGTTGCAGTCTATATCAAGGTGGAAAGGACAAACTACCAATGACGATAGTAGTACTACTTGGAGTACAAAAGAATACCAACAATGGTAAGAAAGAAGTACCGAAAAAAAAGTTATGTACTCACCATAACGTTCCAACTGAGTAGTTATACTTAATTTTTCTGCAACCTGTGGGTATACGGATCCGTATCGGATCAGAGCCGGCAACTTTTTTTCTAGCATCTGCTCCAAGCTCCTCCCCTTACCCATAATGCCCTACCATCTCCTATCTTCCCTCAGATCGAGTTTGCTGCAACTAAAAACATAAGCAACTCAACCCAATAAACTAATCCTGAAAAGACAGGACAAGGTCCGGGGGACGGACGGAGGGAATGTTGCAGAAAAATGAAGTAAAACTACTCAGATGGAACGTTATGGTGAGTACATAACTTCTTTATCTGAAGTAGTTAAATTCATTTTATCTGCAACCTGTGGGACAGAGTCCCCAGCTACTCCGATCCTGGGAGGCCCTTACGGAAGGATATTCCACAGCACCGCAGAGCCAAAGGATGCTCTACCCCTCGAAATCTGATTTAATTTGTAATGGGAAATGAAGGTATGTGAATTGGCCCAGGTCGCTGCTGCACAAATATCGTCCAAAGGCATCCTAGACCAAAAAGCAGCAGAAGTCGCCATGGACCTGGTAGAGTGAGCCTTAACAATACCAGGGGGAGATCAACCTTTGGCTTTGTAGGCATGTGAAAATACAAAGAGTGATCCATCCGGCCAAAGAAACTTTAGAAATGGCTTTTCCCATAAATGCTTTGGAAAAGGAAACAAACAAATGGTCAGTCTTGCAGAAAGACTTTGTTCTATGAAGATAAAAATGAAGTTGCCTATGAACATCTAACAAATGGAGTTTGTATTCACCTTTATTTTGGAAGTTAGGAAAGAAAACGGGCAGATTAATGGACTGCTTTATGCATGCTTCAGATGCCACTTTAGGTAAGAAGGAAGGGTTAATATGGAGGGAGACCCTATCCTTATAGAAGACCAAATAAGGAGACACTGCAGACAGTGCTTGAAGCTCAGAAACCCTCCTAGCAGATGTAATGGCGACTAGGAAAGCGGTCTTCCAGGACAAAAATTTCAAGTCCACCGAAGCTCCAGGTTCGAAAGGAGGAGCCACCAATGCCTGTAAAACAAAAGTAAGGTTCCAAGGAGGCACTGAATCCTTGACAGAAAAGTACCTTTAAGAAAAGCCTTACACAGCCTAGAGGAGGCTAAGGCCATGTTGTCTTCAACCAATGTGAAAACTGGAAATGGCTGCCAATTGTACTTTCACTGTGGAAGAACTAGGTCCTTGCTGAAAGATACCAGACAGGAAGTCCAACACCGCTGGAACAGGGGCTGTAAAGGGATCTAGTTTTCTCTGTGAGGCCCAAATGGAAAAGCGCTTCCATTTACTGCAATAAAGTTTTCTAGTGGAGTCTTTAAGAGAAGCCACCAGAATGGATTTTACCGGGGATGAAAGACCGGGAGTCCTGGCAATTAATGGAAGTGGAGCAACCAGGCTGTCAGCTTGAGGATGCCCAGATCGGGCAGACATGCCCCCAACAGATGGGAGATTAGATCCAGGCAGGGATCCAGAACCCATGGGGGAGCCAAGAGATGAGACCAAAGGAATGGGAACCAAACCTGATGAGGCCAGAATGGGACAAGTAGTTGGCAAGCTTTCTGAAGAAACTTCGGAATGAGTGACAATGGTGGATAAGCATACAGAAGCCCGGGGGGTCAAGCATGGACTAGAGTGTCTCTGGGGACTTCCCCTGGTGAGGGAATCAGAGCGAAGAATTCGCTACACTTCACGTTGGAAGGAGATGCGAAGAGATCACAGCAAGGCTGTCCCCACGCAAGGAAGATCTCCTCCGCTACTGACTGTTTCAGAGACCACTTGTAAGGCATCAGAATGGCCCAACTCAATCTATCCGCTAAAATGTTGGAGCACCCTGGGATGTGCATTGCTATCAGAAACCGACCGGTGGAAATCGCCCATTCCCACAATCTCATGGCCTCGCGACATAGAGGGTAGGATCTGGTTCCCCCCTGCTTGTTGATATACCAGACAACCGACATGCTGTCTGACTGAATTGCAATCAATCCGAGAGGGAGGACACTGTGAAAGGCTTCCAATGCTAAAAGCACTGCCCTCATCTCTAGAATATTTATGTGCAACTTGGTCTCTGACTGGGACCACGTGCCTTGGACTGTCCTTCCTGAACAGTGTCCCCCCCACCCGAGTTGGGAGGCGTCCATGGTCACTGTGGCTTGGACTGGAGAAGATGCGAAGGGGCGTCCTTTTGATATCTCCGGTGAACTTAACCACCAAAGAAGAGATGTCCTGCAGACGTGACTGATCTTGATCGGAAATTCCATGGGCAGGTCTAGCCAAGGCCATTGAACAGCCAGAGTCCATTGAAAAGCCTGCATGTGAAGGCACGCACAAGGGAGAATCGATATGGCGGCAGCCATGGAGCCCAGAGAACCTTGCTCGCCTTTGAAGACTTGGAGTTTGCTATCTGAGCTATGTGGCACCTGAGGTGTAGGATCCTGTCTGGAGTTAAGAATACCTTCATCTGCAAAGTGTCTAGCCGTGCCCCAATGAAGTCTAGAACTTGTACTGGTTGCAAATGGGATTTGTGAACACTGACTAATTCCCAGCAGATCTGCCAACCGAATGAAATAATCTCAGGCCAGACACAAGTGATGCTTGTTGGGTGCAGCGAAGAGCCAGTCTTCCAGGTATGGAAACACCTGAATACCCTGAAGCCTCAGGTGAGCTGTTACAACTGCCATTACCTTGGTGAACACCCTGGGGGCTGTGGTGAGACCAAAGGCTAGGGCTCTGAACTGAAAATGACTGGCTCCCAGCCGGAAGCGCAGAAACCTCCTGGAACTTCTGTGTATTTTGATGTGATAGTAAGCATCCAGGAGGTCTAACGAGCACATCCAGTCGCATTCTCGCAGATAAGGTAGAATGGACTGTAGGGTGACCATCCGGAATTTCTGTTTGGCTACCGACAGGTTTAATGTTGACAGGTCTAGAGTGGGCCTGAGGTCCCCCATCTTTTTTGGCACCAAAAAGAACCTTGAGTAAACACCTAATCCAGACTGATCGGGGGGAACCTGTTTGATAGCTCATTTCAGAAGCAGCTTTGAAACCTCTAGAGCTGCGGCCTCCTTGTGAGCGGGTAGAACATCCGGGAGGTGTTTTGTAATATTTGGAGGGGCAACAAATGGGATAGAGTAACCTCGGGATATTATCTGTAAAACCCAGTGATCTGTCGTAATGGACTCCCATGCCGCTGGGTGTAAGGAATTTCATACCCTGACTTCCTCCAGAGTAGGACAGTCGGGGCAACCCCACAAGGCTGCTGACCGGGTCCATCAGAAAAGGGTTCCCCTAGACCTGAAGTTCCTGGGATCCCCTCTACCTCTGGGTCGGCGTCGATCCTGTCCCCCTCTGCCTCTGGGGGAATAGTTGTCCTGAGAATCCCAGGAAAACTGAGATTTTTGGAACCACATCTTCTTCTGCCCTCTGATTCCTAGAAAAGGACTGCTGAGGGTTAGAGAAGCGGACTCAGACGGCAAAGTCTTCCCATCCTTTTCGCTCTGGAAAAGTGTGTCATGTACTGTCTTCCCAAAAGGGGAAGAACAGTCGTAGGGAGCATTGATAAACAACGCCTTGAAAGGGTCCATGAACTGACACAACCTGAGCCAGGCATGACGCCTCATGGCTATGTCTGTCCCAGTCACCCTAGCTGCTCTTTCTGTGGCATGGGAAAGGAGCCACATTGACATGTTTCACACTGACTTCAGAGTAGACATTTTCGCCGAGAAGAACTCTGTCCTGCGGCGATAAAGACTCTGGGGGTGACTCAGCGAATTCCGAAGCAAGGTCTTGCTGAAACCGAATCACATGTGCCAAATAATTCAGCTCACGGATAGAATAGGTCGCTGAGGAGTAGACACGTTTCCCAAACCTATCCACCGACCTGGACTCCTTGTCTGGAGGGTGGACTGAAGAACTCTCCTGTGCTAGTTCCTTCTTTGTAGCCGCTGCAACCAACATAGCATCAACTGGGGCTCCTTTTGACCAGAGTTGTCTGTCGGAAGGGGGAGATAAAACCTTGTCAGGGTGTTTGGGGATGGGCTCTACGGTGTCAGGTTCCTTCCATGCCCTCATGGTGATGAGGTCCACCAAAAGCGTCCGCTGTTGGGGACACCCATGAAGTAGATGGGCCCGTGCCAAAGGCCTCCAGGAACACTGACTCATCCCCAGAAGGTTTTGGGGCTGACCAACCTCCCCTCTGGCGGAGGATCTCCATAACTTCTCCGAAGGAGACGTCTTCGGGAGGTGACCTGGGGGAACCTTCTCCATCTAAGTCAGTGTCCGTAGTGAGGGACTCGGGTGAGTCCAAGTGCCTCCTTTTGCACTTGCGCTTACGGTGACCCTCTTCAGTGGGACTTTCAGAAGGGGATCCATGAGTCGCAGGATTTTCCTCAGGAAAATTAACCTGAGGATCCTCTGGCATGGGCCGTCCCTGAGACAGGATGAAGGGAGTCGTCGCCAAATCCAGGGGGGCCTGTGGTATCCGAGGGGATGGGCTGGGGTCTCAATCCCTGGGAGAGAACCTTCTCCACCACTTTGAAGGCCGAGGGAGAAGCCCTCCCTGGATCCGAAGCAGGGACCAGAGCCGAAGCCAGAGTAGCCTGAGGTCTGAGGGAACGGATCGGATCCGAAAAGGTCGGAGCCAAAGAATCCATTCCCTCGGGTCCAACTCTTTGGCCGCAGCTCCGACAGTCACTCTGATCCGAACAAGTCGGATCCGAGGAACTCAAGGTAACAGCCGGAGTCGAGTTTGGAGGAACCGTCAGCGCCGAGCTACCAGCTCCGAAAAACCTTGGATCCAAGAGCCCCGAAGCATGGATCGGGGAAGGAGAGATGGGGCGGAAAAGAGGCATGGAGTTCCCCCCTCCAGAGGGAGACGTTCCTGGCAAGACTCCCATCTGAATTTGGGTCTGAATAAATCTCCGCATCATCCTGTCCATATCCATGTCTGATAGGTTCCGAGTCGACCTCAAAGAGGCCACCAACTCGGATCTGGCTGGTCTGCACAGTGGGGAGGAAGGCCTCGGGTCCGAATGTTCCAACGGCTGCGGTGAGAAACAAGGAGACCGGAGCCGTGAAGAAACAGGCCTCATGGTCTTAATGGGGGGCTGAGAAAGAGCTGACTGTCTGGGGATCTTTTACGATGCCTGTCCTTTTTCTCCCTTTCCTCTCTGCACCTTTCTTTTTCTTTATCTTTCTTTTTCCTGGTCAGCCACACTGACTGAAGATTTGTTCTTAGAAAACCTATCGCCAGAAGAAGAGGGAGGTTGAGTCCCTGTCTGGGTGGGAGGTGGTACACTAGAGACAGAGCCCGAGGCAGATTCCAGCATGGCAGCAGGGAGAAGGCCTTCGGCAACAAGCTTGGCCTTACGATCCCTCAGGGCCCTAGGGTTAAAACCAGAACAGACAGCACCATTCAGTGGACAAATGTGCCACTCCCAAGAAAATTACACACAGAGTGTGACCATCGGCCGGGGAGAGCCTATGGCCACACACTGTACATTTTTTAAAGACAGGCTTCGGCTGGTCAGCCATAGTCCTGCACTCAAAGGTACAAACACTACCTCTCTAAAACCACACACAACACAGGTAGGGGAAGGGCAGGACTACCTACTCTATACAAAACTTTTTTTTTTTGAATACCGACGACCAAGCGAGATACTACACAAGGGGAGGAAGGGAAAAAAGTTTACTCAAGCACACCTAGATACCAGAAAAAAATATCACTTACTATCCCTGAGCTCAGAGCAAAGGAGGCCATGATGTACACTACTGGCACGGCAAACGAGATCTGAGAGAAGACAGGAGATAGTAGGGCATTATGGATAAGGGGAAGATCTGGGAGCCTGGAGCAGATGCTAGAAAAAAAGTTGCCGGCTCGGATCTGATACGGATCCATTTACCCACAGGTTGCAGATAAAATGAAGTTAACTACTTCAGATTAGTAACTTAGCTCTAAGACAGAAAGAATGCTAAAAAATAGGCAAACTATAGGAGGGAGGGAAATGCCACAAAATTAATAACTCTCAAAAAACAGTCTGAAAGAGAAAATCCAAAGAGTTCACCAAAAACGCTTGAGAGCTAGCAATCCACGTCTGAAATCTACTGGCAACAAATGAGATCCGAGGTATGTTAGGTTGGTGGGACATTATGGGTTAATGGAAGAGCTTGAGAGTTCTAGGATCTGATGATCTGGAAGAGTAGGCAGAGTCAGATCACAGCCTCAAATGTGACTCCATCAAGTTGAGGGATGAATTAAAATGACTTCAGATTGCCATTTGTAAGTAAAGGAATTTCTGTTCTTATCAGTATTTCTATGAAACTTTTCATGATAAACTGCATGTTTTACAGTAAAGTAATTTTAGCTCTTATATGTGATTGAGACAAAGGAAAACAGGTTCCTTTTCTTTCTTCAGTACTAAGAAATGCAGGCCTTACAATGCAAAACAAAAGAAAAAGAAAAAAATGCTAGACAAAAGCATGTTTAACTTAACAGGCTGTAATCTTGGGTTGTTGATGTAAGTGATGGGGTGCAAAAGTACACAGATCTTGATATAGGTACAGCTATGTTTTCTCTTACTTTTGTACGAGTGAATGCCTGGAGTAAGACCCTCGGCTTAATCTAACAAGTTTTAAGTGGAAACAAGTATGAGAACGCCAAACAGAATAAGACTTCCTTTAGCAATAAATGTTTCAGCTTGTCTTTAGAAGTGTGCAGCTGCGGGCTACATTTCTCTCTTACATTTCCATGAAGACAAGCTGATTATACGGCAATAAAAAAAGCCAGGGCACTGTTTCTGCAAGGCTAAAAGTTGATGTTTTCTGAAAGCATACAAACATCTTTTCACATCTGGAGGTGAATTAAATATTAAAAGAGAAGAGATACCAATTAGCAAATGCAGAACCATTGGCAAAGTACAGTTGTGTACACTTACCACAAATGTAGATGTTTGGGTTTATTCACTGTTGCAGTCATCACCTGTGGGTTATCCCTGCTGTGGTAGCCTTCGGTCGGCCCAAATACCAGAGTCAATGTTTTTGTGTGCCAGCTGCCATCGCCTGTAGTCTGATGTCATGTCATCAGTGCTACAAAGCAAGGCAGCCGATGTCATTACATCAGTTTTTCTTGCCCTAACCCATCAGAAGCAAAAAGGGAAAAGGAAAGGTGGTCCAGGTGGCTAAAAGTCACCTTGGGAAGTTTATGTCCCCCTAGGGGAAGATGTTAAATGAGGGATGGAGAGAGGGAAACCAAGACTGCAACAGTGAATACACTCGAACATCTACATTTATGGTAAATGTACACAACTGTACTATGTTTGTGTTTCACTGTTGCAGTCATCACCTGTGGGAGGATTCCCAAAGCTGAGGAAAGTGGTGGAAGGATAGGTTGAGCCCTAGGTGTGGGTAAGAAGGCCCTGCAGAACTGCAGAGGCAAACCCTGCCCTAGACTTAGAAAAGAGAGGTAGGTGGTAATGCTTTGTAAAGGTATGCACAGAGGTCCAGGTGGCCGCTTCCAAGATGCCCCTGGTAGGCACCCCTCTGAGAAAGGCAGTGGAAGTGGAGGTTACACTAGTGGAGTGGGAAAGTACAGTTGTGTACACTTACCATAAATGTAGATGTTCCAAGTGTATTCACTGTTGCAGTCATCACACTTGGGGTTATCTGCCTGCAGGTAGCCCTCAGTTAGCCTTAATACCAGAGTCTTGCGATTTCTGCGTCGGATGTTGTCGCCTCCTCCATGACGTCAGGTTGTCAGGGGTATAAAACATGCAGCCAATGCCATTACATCAGTTTTTCTTGCTCCAGATGTCAGGAGCCCCCAAAATAGGAAATAATTACATGGTGTGCAACACCTCCAGTAAAAAGTAAATGCCATTGCCATAAGATATGGCCAAAAAGAGGATAGGTGGAAAGAATAGACAAGTCAGGGGGCTGGAGGGAGGGTAACCAGGACTGCAACAGTGAATACACTCGAACATCTACATTTATGGTAGGTATACACAACTGTACTATGTTCTTCATGTTTCACTGTTGCAGTCATCACACTTGGGTTGATTCCCAAAGCTGAGGAAGGGTGGAGGCAGTCAAGAAGTATTGGGGTGGGCTAGCAAGGCCTTGTAAGACTGCTGTGGCAAATCCAGCTCTGGATTTAGAAAAAATAGGTAAGTGGTAATGGTTGGTGAAGGTGTGTACAGAACTCCAGGTTGCAGCTTCTAGGATGTCGCTGGTAGGGACTCCCCTGAGGAATGCTGCAGAGGTTGAGGTAGCCCTAGTGGAATGAGTTCTGATCCCCTGTGGGGTAGGGCATAAATGATGGGTTAGTCCTGAGGGAAACCCTGTCGGCATGGAAAATAATGAAGGGTTCCACAGCCATTAGTGCCTATAACTTCGTCTTGCTGAAGTAATGGCTAGAAGTAAGGCTGCTTTCCAAGAGAGGAATTTTACCTCTGCTGTAGCAGCAGGCTCAAAAGGGGGAAGCGTGAGCTTCTCTAGTACAAAGTTAAGGTCCCAGGCAGGGGTGGGAACTCTCCTTGGGGGCCTTAAATTGTTAGCCCTCTCAGGAACTGTTTGATGACAGGGTGAGAATAAAAGAGGTGGCTCAGTATTGTAGTGAGCTGAGACAGCAGATGCATGAATTTTAACTGGTAAGGATAGGCCTTTGTGGAGTAGCTCTGCTAGGTAATCTAGGATTTGAGGTAAGGTGGGCACAGCTGTGTCCTTTCCTTGAGACTGGCTCCAAGAACAATATATTTTCCACTTTTCTGAATAGGATTTCCTAGTACTAGGCCTTCTGGCGTCAAGGATGATGTCCAGCATCTGTTTGCTGAGGGTTGCTGGTGGTGTATTCAGGGGATAAGCCAGGTTGCAAGGTTCAGGATTTGCAGCTGCGGATGCAAAATCTGTCCCTACTGCTGGGACAGCAGGGAGTGTGTGTCTGATGTAGGTGCAAGGATGACACTGCTGTCAGACTGCATAGGAGTGGGTACCAGTGCTGGCGTGGCCAGTCTGGGGCAATAAGGACTGTCCTTGGCCTGTCATGTTTGATCTTAAGTAGTACTTTTGAGAGGAGAGGTAGCGGGGGAAGGCATAAATTGAGAGGTTTTCCCATGTAAAGGATAGGGCATCCACTTTCCACGCTTGGCTGCGGGGATTTCTGGTGCAAATGTTGCTCAACTGATAGTTTTGGTGGGAGGCAAAGAAGTCCACCTCTGGAGTCTCCCACCTGTGGATTAGAAGTTTGAATGAGTTGGGTTCCAGCTTCCACTCGTGTGGGTCCAGTAGATTTCTGCTTAAGTCATCTGACAGTGAATTTTGTTTGCCTGGCAGGAATTGAGCTTGCAGGTGCATTTGGTTGCTCAGGGATGTGTTCCACAGAGCCATGGTTAACTTGCATAAAGGGTAGGAATGAGTTCCCTCCCTGCTTGTTTATGTACCACGTAACTGTGTTGTCTTGTCTATCAGTTGTTGTCCTGGAAGGATAAGGTATTTGAAGGCTGTCAGAACATCCTGTACAGCTAACATTTCTTTTTGATTGACATGCAGGGGAATTTGTTCTGGGCTCCATTTGCCTTGAATGCATTTGCCGGCCATGTGAGCCCCCCACGCATAGTCTGATGCATCTGTTGTCAGGATTTGGGTGGCGAATGCCTCTGCCCACCAAAGGAACTCTGCCCTTAGACAAGGAATGATAGGAATCGGTGTTTCCAGGTCCTGAAAATGTTGACACCAGAGACTTTTTAAGTACCACTGAAGTTTCCTCATATGCAGTTTTGCATATGGAATTAGTAGAATGCATGAGGCCATGAACCCTAGGGCTTGCAATATTTTTCTTGCAGATAGCTAGGTTATGATGGTCATTAGTTTGAAGTAGTTTGTCAAATAAGCCTGTTTTTCTGGAGTGAGGAATGCCATATGGGAAGTTGTGTTCAAGCTTGCTCCCAGGAATACAATCTTTTAGTTGGGCACCGGTTGTGATTTCTTTTCGTTGATGGTGTACTCGGGAAGTCAGAAGTCTCTCTACAAATGACAGGTGCTGCAGTAGCAATTCCTGACTGTCCACCTGAATCAGGCAATCTGCCTGCAGCATGCAATGGCTGGAGCCAGGCACTTTGTGAATACCCTGGGCACAGTACATAAGCCAAAGGGAAGTGGAAAGAACTGATAGAGCCTGCTTTGAAACTTAGATATTTCCTGCAAGATTCCCTTATGGGGATGTGCAGATATGCTTCTTTTAAGTCTAGGGTGATTAGCCAGGCGTCCTTGGTTAGCATAGGGAGAAGGTGTTGCAAAGTCAACATTTTGAATTTTGGGACCACTAGGAAGCTGTTGAGAATTGACAGATCTAAGATAGGGTGCCAAGAGCTCTCTTTTCTGGGCACCAGGAATAGTCTGGAGTAGAAACCCTGTCCCCTTTGCTCTATTGGCACAGGTTGAATAGCCCTGCTACTGCGAAGAGAAAGTACTTACTTTTGAGCCTCTGCCCACTGGTTTGGAGGAAGTTCTGGCAACCCGTTTTGGGTTGGCAGTGAGTGGAAGTAGAATCTGTATCCCTGGGATACAATGTTTAGGACCCATCTGCCCTGGGTAATGGACATCAGTTGTGTGTATGCAGGGCGAGTTTTCCTCCTAGGGGTGCAAGCACATGGGCTTTGCTGGGAAGGAAGACAGACAAGTCATTGTGAACTTTTTCCATAAGGGGGTGGCTTACCACTCCCTATTTTAGAGGAGGGAGCACTCCATTTTTTAGATCTCTGCATACCCTGAGACTGTACTCTTTCTGGCCTGTTGCCCCTGGGTTTGGACTGAGAATGCCTGGGAGGGACTGGAAAGGACCAGTTTTTAGAAGGCCAATGCTGCACCTGTAAGAAATCTAACAGTTTGAATAGATTTAGCTTTTTCCTCCATCTTTTTAAGAGCAACTTCTGCTTTTGTGCCAAACAACCTTTCCTGGTTTAATGGAGCATCTAGTAATTTTGCTATGACATGGTCTGGCAAGATTTGCTCCTTCAGCCAAGCATGCCTTCTCAGTACAGACCCAGTGACAGCAGCCCTGCAAGATGCATCTAAGGCATCAAAACAACAGTGCAAAGTATGTTTACTAACTTGGTTTGCAGAATGCATTAACTGTTGTAAATCTTTATTTTCTGTACAATCTGGAAGCAACAACATTTTTTGTTTAATTAGTTCCATAATATGCTGCTGGTACTTCAACATGTGAAACAGGCAATTCAAAGCAGTGATGGCAAGAGTTGCAGAGGTATACACCTTCTTACCCCATCTGTCTAAAGCTCTAGAATCCCTGTCCGAAGCGGTAGGGTTTTTGGCTGTAGTAGCCTTAATGTCTTTAGGTCCCTGGGAAATAGTCCCTGGATCCGCAGTGGGATTCTTAAAGAGAAATTTGTCAGAGTCAGGTACTCTGTAGTACCTGTCAGGTTTTCTAGGAGTTGGTGGTCAAGTATCAGGAGTAAGACTGGATTCCATGAAGACATTTACAATGTCCAGGACAGGGGGTATAGCTATAGGCCTGTGCTGAGGCAAGTCTAAAAATTCTCAGTCTCTCTTTCTGGACTGAGGGTAGTCCTGGCATTCCCAGTGGAAATGCTCTCTTAAAGTATGCAAGGTTTCACCAAAAGAAAAGTCCTCTGGAGAGGAGGCAGAGGGTATGGAATCCTCCGCATCTGAATCCTCATAGGTAGATAAGGGTATGTTCTGGTAATCAGAGGGATCAGAGTCATCGGACTCATGGTCTGTAGAATTCAAAGGAAAATCAATTTGGTCTCTTTTAGAGGGGGAAGGCTTGCTTCCCCTAATTAAGTTTATAAGGTCTTCAGCCATTCTAAGCATTTGTTTCTGTGGCAAGAGAGCTTGAGAATGTGCTTTGGTCCACGGTTTTCTAGGCGTAGTGTGAATTCTGGGCCTGAGAAACTCAGTATTTTTAGTAAAAAATGAAGCTGTCGGTTTAATGCGAACATTAGAAGGTCGGAATACACCCCCAGAAGCCGGTGCCTGCACAGTGCCTCCAGACCCATCCAAGGTAGAGACATCAGCAGGTTCCATAGTCAAAGCAGCATCTCGCGGTATACCGGACTCCAAATGGGTCTCAGCAGAAGCCTGCGAATCTGTAGAGGTGAGTATCAGGGGCTGTGAAAGCGCCTCATTGACTACCAGCGAACTGGTGACTAGCTTACGGAAGCATCGCCTGCAGTTTTGGAACTATGCGGTCTGTCTTTATCCTTACGTTTTTTTGGAAGATCGACAGTCAGATGGCTTATGGAAGCCATTTCAGAAAACGGAGAACGAGTGTGAAAGAATTTAGCGACAAAGATAGCCCAACGACAAATAGTTTGGGCGTTAAACAAGGCACAAAGCCTACAGCAAGGAACGTCATGGTCTGGGCCTAAACAGATGATGCAGTAAGAATGAAAATCTCTGTGGTATTTGCTTTCCACAGACAAGACAATTGTTAACTTTTTTTGACATCGGCTAGAGCAAGAAAAAAGGATCTCCAATGGGGTACTTAGCTTTAGAAGACTTCAGGTTTGAAACTCGAAAAACGAATATTTCAGGAAGCGGCCGACTGGCACTTGCAAACTGCTTCTGCTTCGGGCTCCCACACTGCAAGAAAAGCTGATGTAATGGCGTTGGCTGCATGTTTTACACCCCTGACGACCTGACATCATGGAAGAGGCAACAGCATCAGACGCAGAAATCCCAAGACTCTGGTATTCGGGCCGACTGAGGGCTACCTGCAGGCAGATGACCCCAAGTGTGATGACTGCAACAGTGAAACACAAAGAACATCGGATAGACTTAGGGGTGGGTTTCCGATGTAGTCTGTAGCAGAAATGGATACAGTATGAAATCCATTTGGAAATGGTTTGTTTGGAGATGGGCTTCCCCTTTGCCCCTGGAGTAAAGCTTACAAGTAGCTGGTTTGTTTTTCTGAATGGCTTAGTGTGGTCCAGATAGTATCTGAGTTGTCTGTGCACGTCTAGTGAGTGTAGAATCCTTTTCCCTTGTTTTGGGGGTTGGGAAAGAAGGTAGGAAAGTGCATGGCCTGGTTAAGGGTCACATCAGATACTACCTTGGGCATAAAGGAGGGGTTAAGCCCTCAGGAAGACTGTCTGCATGGAAAATGATGAAGGGCTCGACAGCCATAAGAGCGTGAAGTTCTGAAACCTTTCTGGCTGAGGTGATAGCTAGGAGGAAGACAGTCTTCCATGAAAGGTATTTCCATTCTGTAGAAGCAGCAGGTTTGAAAGGAAGTAAGGTTAGTTTTTCTAGCACATAATTCAGGTCCCAGGGTGGCATGGGAGGGCTTCTGGGAGGTCTGATATTAGAAGCCCCTCTGAGGAATTGCTTAATCAAAAGGATGAGAGAAGAGGGGTGGGTCTAAATTATAATGGGCAGAAATGGCACAGGTATGAATTTTAATACAGGAGGAAAAGAGGCCACTATTGAGCAACTCTGCTAGGTAATCCAGGATGAGAGGGATGGAAGGTTGGGAGGTACTGTCCCCTTTGGATCATTTCCAGGAGCAGAATCATTTCCATTTTCCTGCATATGATTTTCTCGTGCTGGGCCTTCTGGCCTTTGTGATTATGTCTAGGACCTGGTTGCTTAACAGGTATTCCTTGGTTAGCTTTTAGTGTATAAGCCATGCTGAAAGGTTGAGAATCTGTAGGTCTGTGTGCAGTACCTTCCCCCTCTCCTGGGTCAAGGGGTCTGAGATCAGGGGAGGCTGTAAGGTCAGGCTGCGTAATAAAGGGTACCAATGCTATCTGGGCCAATCTGGAGCAATGAGGATGACCTTTGGTCTCTCCTCTCTTATTTTGATCAGAACCTTGGGAATAAGGGGTAGAGGAGGGTACGCGTACACAAAGAGGGAGTTCCAGGGGAAGGTCTAGGCATCCACCTTCCATGCAAGGAGGTGATACTCCCTGATAAGAGAACTTTTGCAGCTGGTGGATGAGGTGTGAGGCAAAGAGATCCACTTCTGGAGTCCCCCACCCCTGAGTGATTTGCAGAAAGTTTTCCCTGTGGAGCGGCCATTCGTGGGGGGTCCAGTAAGTTTCTGCTTAGGTGGTCTGCCAGTGTGTTGTTGACCCTTGGTAGGTATTGGGCAATTAGGTGTAGCCCCATGGAGGTGGCTGTAAGCCAGAGACTCATGGCTAGCCTGCAAAGGGGGTAAGATTGGGTGCCCCCCATGCTTGTTGATATACCACATCACTGTGATGTTGTCTGTTTTTTTTATAAGTAGAACCCCTGGCCTGAGATGGGGGTTGGAAGGAAGTCAGAGCCTTTTGCACTGGCATAATTTCTGACTGATGTGCAAGTGAAGTTGCTGGGCATTCCAAAGGCCTTGGGTGCACCTGCCTGCTAGGTGAGTGCCCCGAGCAATGTCTGAGGTATCAGTGGTGATGGTCTGGCTGGAAGGGCGGAGGATGAAGGGAAAACCCTTGTTCATGGCACAGGTCTCTGCCCACCAGAGAAATTCAGCCCTTATACATGGGATCAGAGGGAGGGTGGTTTCTAGGGACTGAGTGTGCTGACACAAAGGCCAAGTACCACTGAAGTTTTCTCATGTGAAGCCTGGTGAGAGGGACAAAGAAGAATGCAAGATGTCATGTATCCCAGTACTTGCAGGAACTTCCTTGCAGTGAGGTGACTTCTGGAAGCCAGCTGGGTGAAGTAGAGAGGCAGGAAGCTCTGCGTTTCTGGGGATAAGAAGGCCATTTGGGATGCTGTGTGAAGCATAGTTCCCAGGAAACTAATTTTCCTGGTGGGGTTTTGTTTTGATTTCTTCTCATTGATGGTGAATCCCAGGGAAGCTAGGAGTGATTTGACTAAGAGAAGGTCTTGCAGCAACTTTTCTTTGCATTCTGCCTGAATGAGGCAGTTGTCCAGGCAAGGATAAATATGTATACTTCTCTGTCTGCAGAATTCTACAGCCAGGGCCAAGCATTTGGTGAATACTCTGGGAGCAGTAGATAAGCCAAAGGGCAGCACAGAGAACTGAAAGTGTTATGAACCTGCTCTGAAGCTCAGGAATTTTCTGCATGATTCCCTGGATTGGGATGGGGAGGTAGGCATCTTTTAGGTCTAGTGTAACTAGCCAGGCATTTTTTGTTAGCATAGGCAGGAGCTGCTGTAAAGTTAGCATTTTGAATTTGGGGACCACCAGGGAGGAGTTCAGTTTGGATAGATCCAGGATGGGGCGCCAAGTGCCCTCTTTTCTGGGAGCAAGGAATAGCCTGGAATAAAAATATTTTTTTGTTTGATCTTGCGGGACAGGTTCTACTGCCCCCTGGTATACGAGAGATTGGACCTGTTTCAATGCCTCTGCCCAATGGTTTGGGGAGAGGTTTGGATACCCTCTTAGAATTGGGAATTCGCTGAAAGAGAATTTGCTTCCCTGAGAAATTATTTTGAAGACCCACTGGTCCCTGGTTATAGAAACCCAATTGTCTCTGAAGTGGGTCAGCCTTCCTCCTAACTTTTGATGAGTGAAGGGAGAGCAGAGGGGGAGGGACAGTCATTGTGAGTGCGTGCCATAGAAGGGGGACAGTCATTGTGAGTGCTTGACATAGAAGTGGGGCTTAGAACTCCCTGCCTTAGGAGATGGAAGTGATCCACTGTTCGCTTCTTTGCTGGCCCTGGGATAGGGGCCTGGATGGCCTGTCCCTGTGGGGCTTACCTTAGTCCTGTCTGCTAGGTGCAGGGAAGGCCCAGTGCTTAGAAGGAAAGTTCCTGCTGAATCTGGGAGTTTGAACTTGAAAAAAATCTTTTACTGTTTGTATAGATTTTGCTTTGTCTTCCATTTTTTTAAACACTTCTGCTTTTACCCCAAACAGGAGCTCCTTATCTAGGGGAGCATCAAAAAGTTTAGACTTGACATTATCAGGGAGAGGATGCTCCTTCAGCCATGCATGTCTCCTAATACCAGATCCTGCTACTGCTGCCCTGCTAGAGACTTCTAGGGCATCATAGCCACATTGTAATAAGTGTTTGGCCACTTGACAAGCAGAGTGCAGTAAATCTGCAAGCTCTTTGCAGTTGGCACAGTCAGGAGATGTAGCAATCTTCTGTTTTAATTGTTCCAAAGTGTGTTGTTGATATTTTAACATATGGAACTGACACTTGAGTGTTCTGACAGCTAAGGTAGCAGAGGTGTATACTTTCTTACCCCATCTGTCCAGAGCTCTAGAGACTTTGTCAGAAGGAAGAGGATTCTTGGCAGAACTAGTCTTAGCTCCTTTGAGTCCCTGTGTAATGACCTCAGGGTCTGCAGCAGGATTCCTGTACAGGTATTTGTGAGAATCCGGTACTCTGTAGTACCTATCAGGTTTACTTGGGGCAGGAGGTAGGGCATCTGGGGCTAAGCTGGACTCACGGAAAACATCATCCACCACTTCTAAAATAGGTGGGATGGCCAGGGGTCTGTGTTGGGGCAGGTCCAGAAACTCTCCAAGTCGTTTCTTAGACTGTATGAAGTCTTGAGGTCCCCATTGAAAATGTTCCCGAAGGGAATAAAGGGTTTCCCCAAATGAGAGGTCCTCTGGCGGGAAGGCAGAAGGGATGGATTCCTCTGCATCTGAATCCGCAGACAGTTGAGGGATGTTGTTCCTCTTCCAAAGCAGAATAATAAAATTCCTCAGACTCTTGGACTGTCAATTTCTGGAGAAGGATGCCTTTTCCTTTTAGGAGCATGGGCCTGAGTACCTTGGAAAAGGGAGATGAGATCCTCTGCCATTTTAAGAATTTGTGCTTGGGGTGGGGGAGCAGTAGCAAGATGGTGGCAGATTTCTTAGGCGTGGCCTGACTTCTAGGCCTGAGAGAATCCTTTGGTCTCTGAGAAGCGGTAGTCAGAAGCGGAGACATCATTTTTTGTCTATAATCGGTTGTGGGAAAGGTCTCCTCAGAAGCCAGTCCCTGCGTTGTGGCTCCGGACCCAACCGAGGCAGAGACAGCCAAGGGCTTGGAAGACTAAGTAGATTTCTGCGGCATACTGGACTCTGAAAGGGTCTTGGCAGAGGCCTGCGCAGATAACGAGTCGGGCATCAGGGGCTGCAAAAGCCCCTCACTGAATTCCGGATAACTTGACGACTTGCTTAGCTGTAATGTCGGAAGGCTTAGTCTTGTGTGGTCTGTCTCTACCTTTATCTCTGCGATTTTTCAGAATGTCAACAGATTGTAGGCTGACTGATGCCATATCGGAATTCGAAGACGGAACACAAAAATATTTGTCGACAAAAAGAGCTCTATGGCAAATGGTTCTCGCATTAAAGAGGGCACAGAACCGGCAAAGAGGGACATCGCAGTCTGGGCCTAAACAAGTGATGCAGTTAAGAATGAAAGTCTCCGTGTGGGATCTGCTTTTCACAGGCGTGACAATTGTTAACTTTTTCGGACATCGGTTAGTGCAAGAAAAAAGGGTCCCCAATGGGGTACTTAGCTTTAGACATTTTCTGCTGAAATTCAACTTCTGGTAGCAACCGACTGGCACTCGTGCGAACTGGTTCTGCTACGGGCTCCATAGCAAGAAAGACTGATGTAATGACATCGGCTGCCTTGTTTTATGGCACTGACTACATAACGTCAGACTACAGGCGACGGCAGCAGGCACACACACACTGACTCTGGTATTCGGGCCGACCGAGGGCTACCACAGCAGGGATAACACACAGGTGATGACTGGAACAGTGAAACACTAACATCATGCACCTTACCAAGGACAACCTCAACTCTAGGATGTTTAGGGACTGTGGTAGCAGCTGTCCATCTGGGACAACTGTTCTTATTGGGAGGATTAAACTTCATTATTTGAAGATGTATATAATTTCGGTCTGTGTTTATATTAAGTTAACTGGTTAGTGAGGTGTCCTGAGGGTTTTTATTAAAACAAAAAGTCCGGTACAATGCGACATAGCAGCCAATGTTAAGAAAAATAAATGTATAAAGGATCAACCTGCCAAACATGTAATGGATGCGTCTATCACAAAAGCTAGAAATAAGACAGTTAAAGCTCTCATATATAATAAATTTGAATAACGACTTATAATGATGATGGTCTCTACACAAAGGAAAGAATAATTATATTAAAAAAGCAAAAGTGTAAATAGCAATGCTACAGGCGACATTTCAGAATGGATATCCAGCAGAATATTGGAGACAAAGGAAAAGAAGTGTACTTCTATTAATTTCGATAGGAGATCCAACAGTAAGAAATTATTTCACAGGAACATGTGCATTTAACTGAGAACTCATGACACACATTCAGTAACTATTTCAGATAACAGACCAATAATTACAAAGATAAAAATGCAAGATAATGAAATAGAGGAGACACTGGTGCTTCCTCCCCCTTCTGTTAAAAACGAGGAGGATTTAAGGAACGGCTAGTGTAAATAATTTGGGGTCATTTGGGAAGACAGAAAGCACTTCAGAAGTTACAGCTAGTGAGATTAAAAATGAAAGTACAGTTTAAAAAAATAGGGTAGAAATAAAAGAAAAACATATATGGTTAAGTAACAAGAATTTAGAGGGGCTTACAAAGGCTGGAAGCATTACAGAATAAGGGGAATCTCTCAGACCAAGAAGAGGTGCAATCGCAGAGTGTCAGAGAAAATAAGGGGGTACCTGTATAATATGAAAGTTTAGAAAGATTGCTGTTAAGCAACTTTTTTTTTTTATAACCTCTGAGCACAAAAACTTTTGTCACAATGACTTAGGCAACAGAAAGAAGAAAGGGTTGCTGCCAAACTTAGGGAGCCTATAACAAGAAAAAGAACCAGAGATCCCTGTACAGGTATTACAGATATTTCAAAAAAATTATGTAAATCTGTAAAAAGCAGATAAGTGGGGGAATCAAGAAAAAGCACAAATGGAAAATATTTATGGAATAATTAAATATGCCAAGGTTAGAGGTAGATGAGGCTCAACAATCAAGATAGGAGACGAGATAAAAATTATTTTGTATAACCAATCTGCAGGAAACTCTTCAGGAATGGATGGTATTTCGGTGGAAGTTTGGAACCTAAGACGGAAGGAAAGGAAGTGAAAGATCTGGAAGATTTTAAGAGTATTTTAAAATGGGGGTAAGCACCAAGATCCTGAAAGAAAGCTGTGGTGGCTGTGACAACTAAATATGCTAAAGACCCATTAGATCCAGCTTCATACAGCCCCATTTCAATTTTAAACCATGATTATAAAGTGTGTATGTCTATAATGGCTAAAAGAATGGCAGATGTGTTGCCAAAATTGAAACTATCAGTGTGGTTTTGTGCAGGAGGCAAACATTTGATAACATGAATTCAACAACGATGATCCAGAGGGAAACAGAATTATGACAGTTCAGCTGCTGTGGGTCTTGATGCAGAGAAAGCATCTGACAGAGTAAGCTGGGATTTTAGGAGTAGGACAATGGAAGCATTTGCATTTCCTGATGCAGTAAGTTTAATTAGGAGGCTACATGAGAGACGAAGTAAAAATCCAAGTGGGAAGGTTCCTCTCTGAGAAGTTGTTTCTGAACAGAGGAACGAGGCAGAGGTGTCCTTTTTAACATTTATTTGCATTACATTTATATTCACTGGAAAAGAAAATATGGGACTTAAACAATCAAGAATACAATTGGTATGGTATTCAAGGAAAGATGGTTTTATTTGCAAATGTTATTTTGTGCCCAATGAAACAAGAAAACAGGATTTCAGTGTTGTTGAACCATTTTGAGACGGTTCTGTTTATTTTCCCCGGATGATAACATTAATGAAGATAAAACAAAGGCTTCAACAATACCCATATTTATGTGGACTTGATAAAATGTAGTATTTAGGATCATGGATTAAGACACTTTATAGCAGCCAGATTTGTGGGAAGAGATTAAACAAAAAAAATACAAAGATTAAGAAACTGGAAGCTCTTGCCTATGGATGTAGACAGCAAGATACAATCAATAAAATGTGTTTAGCTACTTAGTTTTATACACAAGTCAGACATTTTTTTTTGTTTTATCAACCATAGAAATTGTGGACAGTAATAAGAGTTGAAGGATTTTATATGGGAGGGTAAGAGTCAAGTGGGATAAGTTGATTCTTCTAGTGGAACAAAGTTGTTTACGGTTACCTGATTTGAAGGGATATTTCAGAGCTGCACAGTTAAGGCTGTTATACATAACATAAGCAGAAAGCTATAATTTAAAATTGAAAGGTACGACTGTGAAGCGGGGGGGGGGGGTTCAAGAAATAAGAGAATGGCATTTTGGACACAGATCCTTAAGAATAACAGTCAGAGTATTACATTCACATAGCATCAGTACGTACAGTAAGAACAGCCAACATGGGAATGGAGAAAGACGATTCTGCCAATAGGCATGACTGCAATGAGGGGTAAAGAGAATAGGCAAGCATGGGGCTGGAATTTACTGGAGGAAGCTGTCAAAAGAGCCAAGGTATTAGGACCAAATAATAAGACAGGGAAAAGCAAAAGAATGGGAGGAGGTAAAGACATTTGGACTGCCTTCCCTATCAAGGATTAGTAGAATACAAACAATGTAAAAGGGACAGGGAATTCCAAGTGAAAGATCTGCACTGATTCCGCTTTTAGTTGAATCGAGAGCAGAAGCTGCTGTTAAATGGATAATTAGTAGGGCATATAAAATACTGTATGATAACTACAGGAATCAGAAGGTATCAGAAAAAAATGACAGATTAGATAAGCAATTCACAGAGAAACAATAGGATGACATGAGTTGGCAGACTTTAAAAATTCCCTACAGGGTACTCTGCTGGGAATACTGAGTAAGTAGGAACTAGAGCATTAATATATAGTATTTTAAATACTATTTTAAATACTACTTGTTTATACATGCACTATAAGGAATTTACATGTCTTACCAAGTTTTTAACAATATATATATATGTAACAAAATGTTTCTTTAAAAATTATTAGTAATTCAATATGACTTTTTGGCGCCTAATTAAGTTTATAAGGGTTGTCTTAAGTGATAATCTTGGTTCTGATGAAGTCTGAGGGATTCAGATGAAAGCGCTTAACCACTATTGATTTATGGAGTGTATTGTGTCGTGTCAATAAACTTGTGCTTTTACTGGTCTTGGAGTTTCTACACTTTTTGAAAGGATTTCCTGAGTATTTTCGCCCTGTTCGAGCCGAGGACTTGATTTCTGCTGCATAATTTTGTGGTTTGGTTGTTTGGTGCATTTCTTACGTAGTTGTGAAACAATGTAAAAGGGACAGGGAATTCCAAGTGAAAGATCTGCACTGATTCCGCTTTTAGTTGAATCTAGAGCAGAAGCTGCTGTTAAATGGATAATTAGTAGGGCATATAAAATACTGTTTGATAACTACAGGAATCAGAAGGTATCAGAAAAAAATGACAGATTAGATAAGCAATTCACAGAGAAACAATAGGATGACATGAGTTGGAAGACTTTAAAAATTCCCTACAGGGTACTCTGCTGGGAATACTGAGCAAGTAACTGAGTGCAACTTATAAACAGCGATCTGGCATCTAGGTCCAAGGAAGTCTTGTTCCACTGCATTCGGCATTCATCAGACCTAACATGGAGTACAATGCTCCCTTTAATATGTACCTACCCAGGCATATCCAACAATTAAAATGTCCAAAGAGGTTCCTCACTAAAAAATAGAGGGTGTAAGTAACATGTTCTACGCAGACTGTCTCAAAAACCTATCCCTGTATTCTGTCTCCTACAGGCTCTTGAGGGGAGATGTATGCCTGGCATACAAGGCATTGTCAGACCCCACTCTGATGAACCTCCTGCATATCCGCAAAGCAGCACCAGAATTACCCATTCTATTCTACAGACTTAAACCTTGCCTGTGATATAAACAGGATCTGCTGGTAAGACAGGTATGTATCCCAGAGACTACCCCTTCTCTGGAACAGGCCCCCTATCCATGTAAAGCAGAGTTTCTCCCTAATCCAGTTCAATAACTTGGACAACTAGATGGAGAACAGGAAATTCATCCCTGGTTTGGCACCTATATATTCAATGGATACAGGCAGCCTGTAAATGGTTCATCTCCCACGGCACTGCATCTAAATATTTCACCTCCCAAGACACTGGTTATACTTATATCAAGGGTACCAGAACTTGACAGAGATTTGGTATGCATGGCCAGGATTAAAAAGGTCCTTGTTGTCATTAGCCTAGTAAACACCTAAGAACCTAAATGACAGAGCTGGGATATAGCATTGGAATTGCTTAGAAATAGTAAAGCCTTGCTAAGCTTAATTCTGGTGGCTGCCAAAAAGGAATTACTAAAAAATCTTAGATCTATGAATAGAAAACAGCAAATTTACCCCAGGACCACCCCATGTACTACTAATGGACAGAAGCAGCTCCTAAACGCCTTCTCCCATGCATGGATCCCCTCCTATTATCTATGGTATGATCCTAGTTATTTTCATTAGAGGTAATATATAATTATCACCCATGGAATAGATGAAACCGATCTATACCAAATGGGATTGGTTATTTTGAACCCAAAAAGGGTAACTGGATAGGCTTAAAATGGCCCAAAAGAGCAGCCTACCTGGTACTTGCCTATGAATCTATGGCACCAAACATACAATGGGCTAGTGTTGGCACAAAATGGGGAAGCCGGTGTAGAACTTGACACTGGCATCAGACTGTGTTCTGAATGGGTGGGTTTTCACAGCTGCATGCCATAGGCAGCAAAAAAGGTTTAATGATACAAATAAAAAGACAGCACACACTAAACAACTTTCTGCATTCCAGTGCCTGGACTAGTCCTGTAATCCCAAGCATGAAGTTTCAACATCTTCCACTTGACCATCAAAATCCCTCCTGAGCCTTGTAAGAGTCCTCAATTTTAAGTGCTAACAATAAGTACCACATGTGGGACCTGACCTAATCCTTGGGGTAGGATGAAAGATGGTGAGCTCTGGTCACTCAGCGGAAGGTTTTCACTAAAAGTCCAACTATTGCAGGCTCTTGGTAATCTGTCAAACAGGAGGAACAGCATGTTATTGGGTATCAAATGCAGCAACATTTCATGATGAACATAGGAGCAATACTGAAAGTGTGAGCAGGGTTAAAATAATGATGAATGTAGAGGTAGGCACTTGCATTTTCTACACCACAGCTTGACATTATGATATGCAAGGTACATGTAGCACTACTGAGCAAATGAGACAAATGAAGGGTTAAAACAGCTGATAACTGGGACAGTAGAGAGAAAATTTCAACAGTTAAACATGAAGACTTTCAATACTAGACCTTGGTTCAAACATATCCAGTAGAAATGGCATTAAGAAGGTTAATGTTTCAATATGTAAAAGTAACAACTTACCTACAGTAACTGCTGCTACAACAGGAGAAACAATAACAGACAATGTAACACCACCAGCAATTGCAAGATTCCTTTTGTGTTTGGAAATATCCTTTCCTTCGTAACGACTATGAATCTAGAAAACAATTAAATACTTTCAACAACACAAACATGAAAATATACCAAAGTCTAACAACTAGCAGTTTATATTTTAAATGAAAAATCCAATTTTTTCTTACCGAACTGCCTCATATAACAAGGGATCTTATAACCAGCTTTATGAAAGATAGATTCTCAGATTTTAACAATTAGTAAGACAATTTTCAGTCAAACAATCACAGTCAGAATACCAGAACTCTGGAAAAGTATAGCTTGCGTTACTTCTAACTACAGAAATCAGAGTACACCCATTGTTGCAGTCCTCGTCAATGGCATACACTGACAGCAAGCAGAGATGTTGGCTAGACTTTTAGAGCTGTAGTTTCCCCATGGACTTGTCTGACCAACCCCACTTGGGCATCAGAAATTTTGTGGTATTAACAGAGGTAACTGGCCAATGTTATCTTTACAGCCTTCTGCTCTGGATGTACAGAGTCTGTCCCAGGCTCCAAAGCACAAATGGTCCGAGAAAAACTTAGAGAAACAGAGACAGAGAGGACTTGGGGTGGGACATGACAAGAAGCCCCACACACAAGGTCCTAATCTCACTCATTGGGATTCATGCAAGTTCAAAGCAGGAGGGAGCTTGGTAAAGAGATGAGACAGAAAGTGAGGAACAAGGTACAGGGTACTCACTCCAAATCCAGGATGCCCAAGAAAGGTGAGAAATGGGATGGTGAGAAGAAACACTGACTGTAACAGCAACTCTACGTGAACATCTACAATTACTGTAAATTGCTTTCACAGCGGTGTTATGTTCACTGCTGCAGACCTCATCAATGGAACGACTCCTAGGGAACTAGCCTACTGGATGTATGGACATGGTTAGGCTCTAAGTTAGAAGACTTGCAGTTTAGCAAAAGCATCCCGAAAATAATGTCTTGAAAAAATGTGGATTAAAGACAAAATGGCAATTTACAAAATTGATGGATATCAACACCTCCCCCCATGGAATGCTGTGGCGACTGCTGATGCTCTAGCTGATTGGGTTATTACATTTTCCCGTACTGGCTTTCCAAAGGCAGAAAAGCAACAGCAGATATAATGTACAAACCACAGATAATGTTTGTTTATTTTCAGGTTTCCCTTCCCTGTCTTTTACACAGGACACAAACAGTTATTTGTATATTTTAACATGGTTTGTCTCGTCTAAATATCTCTGTTGCCTATGCATACGTAAAGAATACAACGTCCCTTCCTCCACTGTTCTGAGGTTTACGGAAAAACAGTGGGAGGTAAATGGCATAGTTTAGGCATGAAAAAAGGAACTGGTGTTAAGGGAAGTCCTGTCTTTGTGAAACCGCGGTGACCTTTTGCTCTCCTCCAAGGAACTGGTGTTAAGGGAAGTCTTGTCTTTATGAAACCGCAGTGACCTTTTGCTCTCCTCCAGGACTAAAAGAGCTAAGTCTCTGTTACTAGATATTTCCATCATTTTCAATTTTAAAAAAAGCTCTTTCAACCTCATGAGGGTGTTCTTCAAGAGTCACAGAATCTTGCGGGGAACTCAACAAAATATTGCAGCAGTTACCTCAGTCATACCAGAAGGGAAGAAGCAATTTATGAAGTGCAGACTAAGGGATCCTTTAAACCTCTAAATAATTATCCTACGTGTGTTGCTAATCCTCCAGGATGCAGCAACAAGATAGTCTCCCTAGTAGATGCAATCAATATTTCTACCAATCTCTATCCAAGCCTTTGGAGGTGGACATGTAAGTAAGCTAACATGCCCACCAGGGTCAAACACTAAGGATCAGCATTGCACTGTAATAATAGCAGATTTCTGACCAGTCTTCTGTGTTTTCGCAAAGAGAAAGTACTTACCCTATCCTTGTGGAATGTGGTGTAGGGAGGCAGGCCATGAGGGCCTGTAACTCTGACACTCTCCTAGCGGAAGTAATGGCCACCAGCAGGACAGTCTTCCATGTACACATTTGGAGCGTAGCAGTGCTAGCTGGCTAAGATGGGGCCAGTGTTAGTTTTTCCAGAATGAAGTTTAAGTCCCAGGGTGGTGGGATGGGTTTTCTAGGTGGTCTGATGTGTAAGATCCTTCTCAGGAAAAGTTTTACATACATCCTGGATAGCAAAGGGGGATCTAGATATAGGCAACATGAAATGGCTGAAAGGTGGACTTTCCCTGAAGAGTAGGAAAGGCCATCCTTAATGAGTTTACAAACACAGGCAAGGACTAGGGCTGGGTCTGTTGGCCGGGTTCCCTGTCCTTATTCTGACACCATTTGGAAAGTCTCTCCCATTTTGATAAATATGATTTCCTAGTAGCAGGTTTCCTGGCCTTCCTCAAGAATGTAAGTACTTCCTCTGAGAAATGGTGTCTAAAAGGGATTAGAAGTTCATCACCCAGAGGGTTACGCCTCATCTATTGGGGAGGGTGAATTAGAGTTCCCTTTTGTTGTGTGAGTTGGTCCACCTTCTGAGGTAACTTGTGGTGATCACCCTTGCCTAATGAGAGAAGTAGCGGAACCAGTGTTGCCTTGGCCAGTAGGGAGTCACCAGCAAGATTTTTGGTTGGTCTTTTTTGATTTTCAGTAGGACCTTTTGGATTAGTGGGATGGGTGGAATAGTGTATAGAAACAGTCCCTTCCAAAGAATGCTGAAGGCATCCACTCTCCAGGCAAATAGAGAGTGATCCTTGGTGCAGAATTTGCTCAATTGTCTGTTCTGGGGGGAAGCAAAGAGATCCACTTGGTGTGCCTCACAGGTAGACAATGTCTAGAAAGGTCTCCCTGTTCAACATCTACTCGTGCTGTAGAGGAGAATGTTCTGCTGAGAATATCTTCTCTTTTGTCGTCCTGAGAGGGGATGCATGAGGTCTGCAGGGTTAAGTTGTGCCTGGGAGTGAGGACCCAAATTTGTATAGTTATCCTGCATAGGAGGTAAGCTCTGTTCCCTCATTTGTTGAGATACCACATTACTGTGGTGTTGTCTGTGAATACCTGAAGGGGGTCAGGTTGGAGAAGAGGAAGAAATGTCTCCAGGGCCAGAAGAACTGTACTCATTTCCCTTATATTGATATGCTTCTTTTGAAGGGTAGGATTCCATGCCTCCTGTACCTTGAAACCTTGGAAGGTGTCTCAGACCCTAGGCCTGATGCATATGTATGCATAATTTGGGTTGGGGAGGGGATCTGAAGTGGTAGTCCCAGGTTGTGAAGGATTTGCTAACTCCACCACATTAGTTCTGTTTTGAGGCAGGGCAGAATGGGAATTTGTTGCTCTAGGGAGTGTTGGTGTTGTGACCACATGTTTTTCACTTACCACTTGAACTTTGGCATATGCATTCTTGCTAGGGGAAGCATAGGTATGGTGGCTGCCATTACACACAGGAGTTGCAGGAATTGTCTTATCTAAGGAGCTAGTAAAAGGTTTTTGAAGAAACTGGAGAGTGACAGGACTTGGTCCTGGGGATGGAAAGTCCGCATCAGGTCTGTCCTGATCCTGCAGCCCAGACAGATTTTTTTGTTGCTGCGGGAGTAAGGAGGATTTAAGTTGAGGGTGAAACCCAGGTTTTGCAGATTGGTGAACCTGAGATGATTTTGAAGGAGGTCTTCTGCTTCTGCTAAAAGGAGAACGTCATCTAGGTAGGGATAGATTTGGACACCTTTGGTCCTGCAAGTAAGCAATGGCTGGGGCTAGGCATTTTGTGAATACCCTGGGTGCAGGAGACAAACCAATGCTGTAAATTGAAAATGAGAGCAGGGTCCAGTAAAATGTAAGAATTTTCTGTTGGAGGGTTTTATGGGAATATGGAGATAAGCCTCCTTTAGATCTAGAGTGGCCAAATAGACCTGGGCTGGGATTAAAGGGAGAAGAGTTTGAAGGGATAGCCACCTGAATGATGATACTTTTAGGAATTTGTTTAGGAAGGATAAATCCAGTAAAGGTCTCCAAGGTCCATCTTTTTGAGTACCAGAAAAAGTCTAGAGCAAAGCCCTTTTCCTTCCTGCACTGGAGGGACAGGTTCCATCGTTCCTAATCTTAGGAGGTCTATAGCTATATATATCTATATATATATCTATATCTATATATATATATATATATATATATATATATATATATATATGTATAGATACACACACACATTTTGAATGATAGCCA